>NW_024752279.1:677500-733248 GCF_018991925.1 Homarus americanus
GATTATAATGAAACCGAAGCTAAAATAAGGACACACAGAGAAAATATAAAATATCAATTACAGTGGATATTTTTGGTCGCGTTTTCCCCTTATTGAGGCATCAATATCCAAGCCTCAGTTAGCACCAAGGAGATATTAAAAAAAAATTGGGCTGACTCAGAGCGAGGTCATCAAGTTTTTGATTAATTACCTTCCTCACGCACAGGTGACACACTAATTAATCTTGTCTGCCTGGGACATGTGAAGCGACGACAGCCAACATAAAACAAGTTCAATAACCCCCGACCTTCAGGTGCTAGCGGGTGATTTAAAACTACGGTAGTTGAGGTGATTAAAGACAGGATGGTTTACTTTAAGGTATAGTTTAACTGCTGTAAGTGGCGACACTCTACACAGACCTGCCTTAATACTCCTGGAGTTTATGGCTTCATGTGGCGGCCTCTCACACATGGTAATGGTACTCCTTGGCCTCTTAACTAACAGCGTCACACGACAACAGTGTAGACAAAACAGAGTAATAATCTCTGAGCTCAGTGGCTTCACGCGGCGACACCACACACAGAATTAGCTTAATATTCTCGGGACTTAATGGCTTCTGTTCTCGATAACAATAATTGGCTTAATGTGTTTAATGGAACAGTGCATACGGGGGTTAGTGCTCCTTACAAGCCCGGGTGATTAATGTAACACTGACTGAGGGACGTGTTATGTTGGAGTGACGGTGAGCAGCAACACCTGGACGCCAGAGACGACACTAACTGGAGCTATATTCAAAGAGAAAAACTTATCATCCCATAAGGCTCCTAGTTGAACAGTGACCACCAGACCCCCTGTAACCTGAGATCCAAAGGTCAACGCCAATAAAAATGCATCTGGTACATCTACGTCACAGCGCTTTGTCATGTCCTCAGTATTACCTTCAGTACAAGTCGATCAGTAGTTGGTGTGCGATAAACGGACAGCGCAAGAGACACAGTTACCAACAATACCTCTCACAGTATGAAGACAAGTGTGGTGGATGAGAAGGTTGATAATGGTAAATAGTGACACGTGTTGGGAAGTAGACACAGAAGAGACAAAGTATAGATTGAATTGTTGAAAAATACCATAACTGATAATAGGAAGAGTAAGACTAACAAAGAAACGGGATAATAATCTAGGGTATGTTACTCTCTCTCTCTCTCTCTCTCTCTCTCTCTCCACAATATCTAATCCATTTTTATTTGTGATTTATCAGTATGTTCATCTGTATAAAACTATTAATTACCTTTTGACTTTCGTTCTCACACTCACAATAACTGCCACAAAGTTCAACCAATCAGAAGTAATCGCATATATCTGATTAGCTACAGTTAATCAGAATCAACATCATGGCTACCAGCTATGGATATAAAAACACACAAATTAATTATATACTCAGATACAACCAAATATAAATAAATTAATTACAGGAAGCAGTAATTTACAAACTAGATTATCAGATACAACTAATGGTAAACACAATAATCCAAGTCCAATAATAATCAAATTGTATTGTTAGCAAGAGGGGCGCCAGGGGTGTGAGCTCTGGGACGCTGCAGGCTAAAGAGAGAGAACTCGACACTGGAGATGTAAACACGACCGATGTAAACACGACCGATGTAAACACGATCGATGTAAACACGACCGATGTAAACACGACCGATGTAAACACGACCGATGTAAACACGACCGATGTAAACACGATCGATGTAAACACGACCGATGTAAACACGACCGATGTAAACACGACCGATGTAAACACGACCGATGTAAACACGACCGATGTAATTGCACACGATGATCAATACGTCAGAGAGCAGCCATGTGTGATGACTCCCTCGCCGTTCGCACACCTGGACTTATCTATGGTGCTTTGTCTTCTGAGGCTGAGAGCAACAGGAGGTGTAAACATGGCAGGTGATGATTTGATACTGATGACTATTGTGCTGGGTGTGATTAATGAATGAGAAATGTAAAATATAAATGTCGTGAAGGCGAGATTACTTAGCAGCTGAGAAATACCTCCTGGAGCACGTGAAAGATGTTCAGTTAATCCGGCCAGAAAATATTAAATTACTGGTCTGGAAATGAAGATCACTGGCCTGGAAAAGGAGATTATTTATAAAACACACACACACACACACACACACACACACACACACACACTAGTTCATGGTCGTCGCTTCATACCTTAACATGTATCGTTCATGACAACTCCTTAAGGCTCTCCCGGATATAACACGATCGTAACAAAGCTTGGGAATGTTCAGCAGAGTTGTGTGAGTAACAAATTTATCGCCGCGTCGATCTAAATTCTTGAGAATAATAGATATATGTTTTATTTATTTACTGGGAAGATAAAAGGAATTGAACCGTTACTTGTGGTTCTCGTCTCTATAGTCCTCAGACATAACGTCGTTATAGACGTGTTGTATATCAAGGTTGTATTTAACGGTGTATTGGCGAGGCAGTTTCCGACCTCACACAACCCGACTGTATACTCAACACTGCTCTGAACTCAAGCACTCAAGACAGGAATGCTGCTCAAAGAAAGGCGATATATTAAACAACACTCAACGGGGATAAGAGGATGATAAAGAACCACATGACAAGGTTATCTTCGGACAGCAGGAATAGCACATATTGATATTATCAGATGTCAATACGAAGCGGCGTACTAGTGAACAAAGCGATTCTCTTCTGTCCTAAGAGACGTTGGTTCGTGTCCGGTGCACCCCTCAGTCAACCCAGCTGTTGGAGAAATGATATTGACCTACTGTATACCAGAGGCAGTATTCCCTCACTGTGCAGTATCCACACTGCCCCTAAAGAAACCCCAACCTTACGGAATCCACTGTCCATGTGTGTGTGTGAGAGAGACAGAGAGAGAGAGAGAGAGAGATCACTGACTTCCTGCAGTTTAATTCCCTCTTGGTTCACGGTGGACTTTGTTCCCTTATTGTCTGCTGCTTTCCAGTTCCTCTCAATTTTATTCTCCTTTTTATCGCCGCTTTCTTTCCAATCTCTCCCTCTCCCTCTCTCTCTCTCTCTCTCTCTCTCTCTCTCTCTTTCCCCGTCACATCTTTATGGTCCTCTTTAATTCTCCACGTCCTAATTATCTTTTTAATTCTTCTCTCCCTCCTTCACATCCTCCTCCTCCTCCTCCTCCTCTTCCTTACCCTCCCCCCCCTCTAAAGGCCACAAACTTGGGTACAAAATTAAATTAACTCCTTTACCTTACCAGAAATAAATATACCCCACCATTAGAGAGGGGTGTACAAGGGAGGGGGGGGAGGAGGCAAACGGCGAAGAAGAGGAGAGAAAAGAGAGAACTGAGACGAAGACGAAAAACTGGTGATGGGGAAAGAAAAGTAATAAAAAAGAATTAAAAAACAGAAAGACGCAGGAAAAAACAGTAGAGGAAAATAGTAAAATTAGAAGAAAAAACATAAAAACTAAAAAAAAAAAGGAAAAAAATATATACATAAAACACACCCGTAAAAAACCTATTATAATAAAACTCTTGATAAACCGCAACAAACACACTAAACCTAAACCAACAACAAAAACCCCAAGAATAAAAAAAAAAAATAAGCAAATATATGAAAAAATTAAACAAAAAATAATATAAACAAAAATAAGGAAATAAATGGAAAAAATAAACAAAAATAAGGAAATAATTATAAAATAATCTAAATAAATATACACAAAATTAACAAGGCCAATAATTTCACTATCAATAGACAGGAGGGAAGGAGGGGAATGTTTTATACTGTCATTCTACCTTATGATGTACTGTCTATGATCTAACAGGAGGCATAGACAGGAAAGATGGATATTGGATGCTGAAGAGACACGGACAGATGCAGAAATAGACAGATACAGAGAAAGAGAGGCAGAATGAGAGATAATTAGAGAGAAATACAGACAAACAGGCAGAGAGAGAGAGAGAGAGAGAGAGAGAGAGAGAGAGAGAGAGAGAGAGAGAGAGAGGAAATTTCCAAGCTTGACAACAAAGGAAGCAGTAAGCAGAAAATTAATAATCCCTGGACGCGATTGAATAAGTGAGGATAAGAGACAGGAAGGAGTAGCTAAACTAGATGATAAAATGAAAAATACAAAATAAATAAGAATTAGAGATTTAATATATGGATTAATAAACAAAATGAGATTGAAAGAAATGGAAGATAATTTAGAGGGAAAAGGAATAGCATATGATAATTTAAATAATACACAATAAATGGAGAATCACTGGAAGATTATACTTAGAGAGAAAGAAACGAGAATTAGAGAGATAAGGGAATAAACTAAGGGGGGTAATAAATGGGAAACAAGCGAATAAGGAAATAGGGTAATAGAATAAGAAAGAAAGAACAGAGGATAAAGCGATTACTGAAACAGAATTACAGAGAATTAGACAAAAAATCAAAACATAGAATAACAACGAACAATAAAAAAACAGACCCACGAAATACAAAAAAAAACGAGAAGAACAAAGACAAAAATAACAACGAAATACAACAACAAAATACAAAAGGTTCCACGAAATACAACGAAAACAGAAATAACAACGAAAAACATAACCACCACCACCAAACGAACCACGAAATACAACAAAGGAACCCACCAAAAAAACCCAGAAATAACAACGAAAATCAACAAGGAACCACAAAACAAAAACAAGCATAAACAAAACAAGGAAAAGACACTTAATAAATCCCCATAACTGAACCAAAACAACCAGACTTACAAGAGACAAATAACAACAGATTTTAAGAGTAATAACGTTAAGGATCTCAAAGTCGTAGGGAGTAGAAACTTGGCAACAGGTTAGGTTAGGTTAGGTTTGGTTTGGTTGGTTAGGTTTGGTTGGTTAGGTTTGGTTGGCTAGGTTTGGTTGGTTAGGTTTGGTTGGCTAGGTTTGGTTGGTTAGGTCAGGTGAGACTTTTGGTTGGTTAGGTCAGGTGAGACTTGGCAACAGGTTAGGTTAGGTTAGGTTAGGTTAGGTTAGGTTTGGTTTGGTTGGCTAGGTTTGGTTGGTTAGGTCAGGTGAGACTTGGCAACACTGACGACAAGAACAATAACACGATAACGAGAGAGTTCAAAAGGGTTGGTAGACGACTCGGATGACTGGTAATAATGCGGAATAACAGAGAATAATGAGGGAGAAGCGAGAAGCGAATAGCGATGAAAGAGAGGTAAGGATAATGTGTAAAGATATATATAATAATGTTAATTTGTGTCAGTATTTTTTTTTTATTTTTTAGATGTTGGTTATACTGTATTGTATTTCAACCTATTCGAATGTGCTCTCTCTCTCTCTCTCTCTCTCTCTCTCTCTCTCTCTCTCTCTCTCCTCTATCGTGTCAGTTCCCGTAAAATTTCTTTCAGTATTTTCTACCTTCACAAACAACCCCAACGCCATCATCCCAGTACAATCATTCTACCTCCATCATCCCAGTACAATCATTCTACCTCCATCATCCCAGTACAATCATTCTACCTCCATCATCCCAGTACAATCATTCTACCTCCATCATCCCAGTACAATCATTCTACCTCCATCATCCCAGTACAATCATTCTACCTCCATCATCCCAGTACAATCATTCTACCTCCATCATCCCAGTACAATCATTCTACCTCCATCATCCCAGTACAATCATTCTACCTCCATCATCCAGCACCCTCATTCTACCTCCACCAGGCTGTTTGTTTCCCTCCCTCCCTCCCTCCTTCTCGCCTTCCCCCACACAACTAAATCCCATCATCTTAACTCCCTCACCCTAGCTCCCTCACCCTAAACAGAGAACCACTGTTAACTAATATGCCAGCAAGCAACACAGTATCTGGCCGACCCAGGGTACCCCACCGTAATGGTAACATTTGTCTCACTAAAGGCAAGGTATTGGCCTGTTCTGGTACACTGGCCGAGGACGCTCCAAGATTTCGTGGCCGCTGGTCGAGGACGGGGTGAGATATCTCGATTCCTTGGTGGAGGAGAGGATATCTTGGTCCTTCAGTGGAACGAGGACAGACCGAGGTATCTTGACCCCTTGGTGGATGTGAGAGCCTTACGATGTATCTTGGTTTTTTTTAGTGATCGAGGATGGCCCAAGATTTCTTGCCCTATCAGATCGGTCAAAAGAGTAAGTTTAAGATTTCCCGGTCCATGAGTTGAGACCTGAGACTTCCTTACAATCAGGCTAAGACGGGTCGGAAATTCATTTGATTTCAACAGGTTAATGAGGTCCCCGTGGTCGAGAGTTGGTACCATCGACCAATATGGTAGAGAAGTGTGACGACCCCTGGTGCAGAGTCGTCCCGTTATAAGCGAAGACTCACACCAACACTTCCTCCTGGTAGAGAAACTGGCAGTTGCTAATGCTCCATGTCATATTCGCAGTTTTTTCTTACAAACTTTACGCGACGACGAATGTCCAACGCTTTTAGGAAATACATACTCGAAATATGTTATCATGATCGATGTAACTGAGCTTACACATTACGTTCTTACTTAGTGGTATTATTATCAGTATTACGGTATGATCAATAAATCACTTAACGTTATCAAATGAGTATTGAGAATGGTTATCTCCCACGGTGCGCAGTAAGAACGCCCCCCCACCCCCCTGAATATTATGACTAAGATAAGATATACAAGCATTGTGTGTTCATCATTCTTTCAGGCCAATACCACACACACACACACACACACACACACACACATACAATATAATTATAATACAATTAATAATAATAATAATAATAATAATAATAATAATAATTATAATAATAATAATAATAATAATAATAATAGTCAGCTAATAATAATAATATAATAATAATAATTATAATAATAATAATGAATAATAATAATAATAAATAATAATAATAATAATAATAATAATAATAATAATAATAATAATAATAATAATAATTATAATAATAATAATAATAATAATAATAATAATAATAATAATAATAATAATAATAATAATAATAATAATAATAATAATAATAATAATAATAATAATAATAATAATAATATAAGGAAAACTTTTTTATGTTAATTAAGATTCCCAAATTATCACCTGCTCAAAACTTTCACGTGCTGAAGCTTGATGCGTGCAACCAACTTGATGCCAACATATGGAAGCTTATAAAACACCCTAACTTTCCTTCAGCTTTTCACCGTACCCTGTTATACATATCACCAGGTCACGTGTCACTAACTAGTAAGTTTTCGGGGTTTTTTTTTTTTACGACTAATGTATAATTTTTGAGTCATAAACGTTAGGTTAAAACCAGGCAGGATAACTCACAGCCTTGATAAACGAAAATACTTGGAGAAGCCGTAAAATGTTAGCTTGTTAATATAGATGCTATCAACTTTTACTCGCAAGAAAGCAAAGACCACGCCTTTGATGTTAGGTTCATCAGGTGGACGGTAAATACGAAATCTTCCAGCACACACACACACACACACACACACACACACACACACACACACACACACACACACACACACACACACACACACACACACACACACACACACACACACACACACACACACACACACTCTCTCTCTCTCTCTCTCTCTCTCTCAGAACCCAAAAGTGATATACTGTCATGCACTTCCTTGCTTTTATCAACTTATCTTCCATTGCTGTGTCCTGACTAAAAGAACATCAAAAGGAACTCTGCTTTAGCGACCAGATCACATCCCTTCCAGGTCACGCCAAGGTCAAGAGAGGTCAGGTGGTAGCTTCCTTGCGTGGTGAAAATAGTGAAAGACTTCCCTTAGTTGTGAGTGATTCTGTTAGCTGCCTCTTGTGTGACTTCCACCCACTACACCATCACCACCTGTCACTATACCACCACCACCTTTCACTATACCACCACTTGGCACTATACCACCACCATCCACTCTGCACCACCACCCGCCACTATACCACCACCTGGCAACCACCTACCACCACCTGGCCTATACCACCACCCGGCACTATACCACCACCTGGCACTATACCACCACCTGGCACTATACCACCACCTGGCACTATGGCACTATACCTGGCACTATCACTTTTACCACCTGGCACTATACCACCACCTGGCACTATACCACCATCTGGCACCATACCCCACCACCTGGCACTCATACCACCACCTGCCCACCACCTGCACTATACCACCACCTGGTCCACACCACCACCACCACCTCCACCGCCAGCACCACCACCACCACCTGGCACCACTTCACCACCTGTCACCTCCACCACCCTTTCACTATACCACCACTTGGCACTATACCACCACCACCTGGCACTCACACCATCACCACCTGTCACTATACCACCACCACCTTCACCATACCACCACTCTGGCACTATACCACCACCATCTGGCACCATACCACCATCTGGCACTTTCTGCACTATACCACCACCTGGCACTATGCCACCACCACCTGGCACACCACTTTTCTGGCACTATACCACCACCTGCACACCTGCTTATACCACCACCTGGCACTATACCACCACTTGGCACTATACCACCACTCAATTGGCACTATGGCACCATACCACCTGGCACTATACCACCACCACCCCACCTGGCACTACACCATCACCTGGCACCATACCACCACCTGGCAGCATACACCACCTGGCATGCCATCACCACCTGGCAGCACACACCACCTGGCTGCTGAGCACCACCACCGCGAGCACACACCACCCCAGCACACCACCATCTGGCAAAGACACCACCACCTGGCACCACCACCTGGCACCACCACCTGGCAGCATACCACCACCTGGCAGCATACTACCACCTGGCACACGACCACCACAGCAGCATACCACCTGGCCTGCCACCTGGCACTATACCACCACCTGGCACTATACCACCACCTGCACTATACCACCACTTGGCACTATACCACTACTTGGCACTATACCACCACCTGACACTATACCACCACACCACGCCAGCACTATACCATCACCTGGCCATACCACCACCTGGCAGGGCACTATACTCACCACTTGGCACCCTCCAGGACGATACCACACACCTGGCACTATACCACCCACCTGGCACCTGGCCACCACCTGGCACTATACCACCACCTGGCACTATACCACCACCTGGCTTTACTCTACCACCTGGCATACACCACCTGGCAGCATACTACCACCTGGCAGCATACCTGGCACTATACCACCACCTGGCACTATACCACCACTCCGGCACCATACCACCACTCTGGCACTATACCACATGGCACTAAGCACTATACCACCACCTGACACTATACCACCCACTTTGGCACTATACCATCACCTGGCACTATACCACCACCTGCAGCTTTACCACCACCTGGCGCATACCACCACTCAGCACCATACCACCACCTGGCACTATACCACCGCCCGGCAAACCCACACACCTGGCACCACCACCTGGCACTATACCACCACCTGGCACCTTATACCACCACCGGCACCTATACCACCACTCTGGCACTATACCACCTCCACCATGAAAATCTTGATTCAGAATGCCTGGTAATGATGGAGGAGATTGTCTAAAATTTAATAACTGGCAGAGGTGGATGGAGCTCGGAGAAGAGAGAGAGAGAGAGAGAGAGAGAGAGAGAGAGAGAGAGAGAGAGAGAGAGAGAGAGAGAGAGAGAGAGAGAGGTATTAGGATCGTGCATGGAGACGAAGGAATAAGGGATAAATAAAGAAATACCCAAATGTTTGATAAAATGGTTAGATAAATATATACATATGTAATAAAGATTGCTAAATTTTCAGTCATTTTTTCCTTCGGGGTCACCTTCATTTTAAGTCACTTTCACCATCAGTCACCTTCATTTTGTCACCTTCAGTCACCTTCACCTTCCTGTAATCACCCCTAGCTAATCACCCCTAGCCGCCCGACCCTCACCCCAGAAATATACATGACCTACTCCCTCTCTCTCTCTCTCTCACACTCAGCCCTGTCATCTTGTCTGCTTGATCCTTGAGCTACCACTTGGAGCAGTAGGTGGGCATCGTTAATCCACCAAGACGTCGATCACAAGAGGTTTAGAACAGCCGGGGACAATAGACAGAGGGACCGCACAATGGCACCAACCAGGCTTACCTTAATGGTTTCTCTCAGCACCGTCAAGCATTCTCCAGTCTGTGTATTACGACCCGTCACACACACACTACTCTCTCACTCTCTCTCTCTCTCTCTCTCTCTCTCTCTCTCTCTCTCTCTCTCTCTCTCTGACCCATCAAATACGACCCATTATCTCGCTCTTCATCACCAATTCTGAAGCTGTTTCTTAATCATCTTTCCTAATTTGATTGTAAATTAAATAACTAACAAATATACAAGCATGTTTTTCTTAAAGTGCCAGTGGGCTTCTACACGTGCACCATTAGTGGCTCTCAGAACTTTTAACAGATATTCGATTGCAGTCCACCGCAACATGTGCCGTCACCCGGGCGATGGTGTAAACCCTGGTACCTAGTTTCGTGACGTTTGGTACAGGTGTGCGATGCGATACATGATGTCTTAGACGTATCCCCCAAAGAAAGAAGTCTAGTGCAGTGATGTCAGGCGAACGAAATTGGCCCATCCAGATTAATCCATCATCCCTGAAACATCTGGTCCAGGGATCATCTGACCAGCGGGTTGGCGCGTCAACCCGTTAAGAGATTACCTGTGGTTGCATTTTCTCTAGTTGTGGGGCCACAAACTACTCCGGCCTGCCACTCGAGGACGTTCTATGCGTTGACAGAATGATGTGGTAAAGTGAAATGAGTTATGTCAGGAGTTCGAAGTTGACACGATAACAATGTTCTAACCTATGTGTTTAATATATGTGTTTAAACTATATATTCGTACGTGTTTAAATTCAAGGCTTCAAAGATGACATTATAATGATTATTCGGTACACAGACACTCAATAAATGTCTTCTGTACAAACACAACTTATAAAAAAAATTGTAACAGCGTCCACATAAAACCCCTGGTATCCGCCGTAAAACAGGTTAAGTCACTGGACCATAACGGTAAATGTTGTCAATAGAGGAAATAGATAGAACCTCACACACAGATATACGGTGTACGTGCTCGGCTCACCAACTGCTGCTTTTATGACCTTAAGGTTATCATATCCTGCCCCCCAGGGTCACATGGTCCAGTGGCCGGGCGACGGTGCACCTTGGTCGCCTCACAGTAATGTCCTTACCACGAGTCTTATCTTCCTTGTTTTCATCTACCTTCCATTTAACTTATAACACCACCCCCCCCCCTCTCTCTCTCTCTCTCTCTTCCTCAGTGGTCACGTGTCTCAGTAGTCATGTATCACCGCCTCACCAGCCACAGCCTCTCGTCAACATCCTTCACCCTCACAGTTCACCGCCGCCCAAAGTGCCCTCACTCCCTGTACTTGCTGAGGCGTTCAATATTTTACTCCTTCTTATCTCGTAATTCCTGAAGACTCTCCTTTTAAGTCTTTCGAACCTTTTTTAGTATCTATTATCGGTGCCTTTCTCTCTATCCATTCCTTCCCTTATCTTTATTATCCTTGTTTATGTCATTTTTTCATTCATATTTCGATTAATTTTAATATTTACTTCATTGGGATTATTATTTTCGGTTTATTTTCATTATTTCTTCGTTTAGTTATCCTCTTAACTCTTTAATATGACGAGTTAACCCTTTCAGTACGATGCCGTAACCCACTGAATATGATAACACCGTACTCAATGGGTTAAATCATCACATACAGTACACACTAAAGGGGGTAAATTCATCGTACTCAAGGGGTAACACCTTAAACCCCTCTTCCCCCTCTCACTTAGCATATACCAAGTTTCTCTCAGCATTCCCACTTTCCTCACTGCCCCCCCCCCGTGTCATCTCCCATCACCTCAGCATACGGAATATCCACCAGGTAAAACTTAACAGCACTCGTTTAGTCGCTATCATATATGTATCTATACTACTTTAGCTGTCTATCTCAACCTCCTGAATATTTGATCACAGTCAGACTCGCTGTTTATGACAATGCCTCTCCACTCACAGTTCACGCCATATTATGTTTGTTTGTTTTTTTCCCCCTGAGGCTTTCAAGTTCACAAATGCAAATCCTTAGTTTCTAAATATTTTATCTGAATTAACAGTGCCAGCGAGGGCAAAATTATTCACACTACCCGGAAACAGTACAGTATTATTTACGGCTCATGTGAGTGAAAACAAAGGTGAGGTCATTTTTACACCTGCTGGCATTAATTATGGTCCATGCATGAGTGGAAAAAAACAGGTAAGGTGATTTTCACAGCTATTAACGAAGTAGTAATTACGATACAGCTGTGAATAAAACACAGGTAAGGGGGATATTTACACCTGGTGAGGGTTAATTGGGGGTTATTTGCTAGGGAGATTGCTACACCTAATGAAAATGTAAATTGACTCCAATAGGTTATGACTCCCCGATAGGTATTGATAATATAGTACTCTGTCTTCCTACACAAGAACACAACGTGGCCGGCACTGTACTCAACCGACTTCATTTCTCATCTGTAAAACTAGGTGCCTATTAACAACTCGGATAACTAGTAGCTAGACATCTAACTAGCTACACACTGGACAGGAAAAAAGTGACAGGTACAGAAGTTTCGACAAAGTAATAATATCAGCCAAAGTATAAGTTGAGACAGAAATATAAGGACAGGTAAAGGAGTTTCCTCAAGAGTAACACTGTCAGTACACGGTGAGATACAAGGAGAAGATCGGTTACAGGTACAGTAGTTCACCCCCCCCTGTCAAAACACAATAATATCCATCATCATCATCACACACACACACACACACACTGTTAAGGGCACAACCGAAAATTAAAGCCTTTATATATGTGTGTTTCAGTGTCCCATATACTTCCTGCCTCCCAATTTCTTTCTTCCTATCTTTTCTTTCTTTCTTTTCTTTCTTACTTTTTGAAGAAGGGAGGAAGGAAAAAGTTTCAGTGGTAAAACTTTCCAACTTTTCCATTTAACTTCCTTCTTTTTTTCGTTACTATTTTATTTTCGTATTAGGGCTCTCTCTCTCTCTCGAAATTCAGAGTATTTCCACAAAATAATAAGTGTCTTTATCTGAGTAAGTGTTTTAGGTCATGAGCACAAATTATAACTCATAAGTGCCATCAAAACCAACTCATTATATTCAAAAGGGAGAAAAAAACTTCGCCTCTTTAGGGGGTCTTAATTCCTCGCAGGGAGCAATTTCTGATTCGATTAATCTCCTTGAAAATTCTGCGGCAGGAAAAATCTTTATGCAAAATTAATTCAGCAATATCGTCTCATTTTTGGGTTAAATTTGCATGGATACGGAATCTGGACCACGAAATTAAGAAGTTAACGCCCTCACGCCGGGAGGAAAGGTGTTGGCTGTACATGATTGTAAAGGTGTGGGGGGATTATGTAAAGTTAATTAATATGTATGTATGGCGGGTACACTAATGAATGAATGAATGAGAGAGAGAGAGAGAGAGAGAGAGAGAGAGAGAGAGAGAGAGAGAGAGAGAGAGAGAGCAGTATTTTGTATTAAAGGTAACGTGTACTCAAACTGTGTCCCACCCACGTCATGGCAGACTGATTCGCCAAGTGAGAGAGACAGTCGCTTTCATTAAGGTTTACTTAGTGATTAATGCACATTCCTGGCCAATCATTAATCACTACAGTACAAACAAGTAACTACGAGCTGAAGAGTTGCCAAGTCATTATTAGACCAAGTTTCTGCACAGGTGTTTTGCTTGGGTCGTGATGGTAATGATAAATATTACTTTATTTACCACACGCTTCTGTCGACTCAGTTCTGTTCCTCCTCCCTACGCAGTTTCTTAGACAATGAGTTTTTACAGTCAATCGGTTCACTATGTAATTAGACTTGACTTGCATTGTGTAAGCGAGAAGGTCAAGGGCTGTAATATACAAGCTTGCTTATATTTTTTAAATAATTTTATCTTACTAAATAACTAAAAGAGTTTAAACTGCTTTCATTTTTAAGTTCTCAAGAACAATCATAATCAAGAAACTGGATGCTGTGTTGCGACCATCTTACAGGTGGTAGTGCGCGGTGTTCTGTACTGTACTGCACTGTAGGGTGAATAATATTTTCAGAAATGTAAATTTCTAAATTTGGGCTCAATATCTCGTTACATCCTGTTCCCTTGATCATATTATTTATTTCACCTACCCCCCCACCATCGGTAGTAAAGGCACAAGCGCCACCTCTATCACAAAGTGTGTCGTATGTAGATGACCCAGCACCTGTTGTGAGTGAGCCTGAGGCTGGGCCGTCACGGAGCAGTAAACGTCCGTGCAGGCCCCACACGTGGAAGAGATAGTTGCAAAAGGGCTACGTCATGAAGGTAAGGCATACACCAGTCGTATGACCAAAACATTACTTCCACCAAGGCAGGTAGGTCCCCCCCCCACCCCCCCATATAAAGTTACTAAGTAAAAACATGATTGCCAGTTTAGAATAAAACTGTAATCATGGAATGTTAAACTAATATAGAGCCTAATTACAAAGAGGTCGATACTCGGTGAGTGAGTGAGTAATTGAGTGAGTGAGTGAGTGAGTGAGTGAGTGAGTGAGTGAGTGAGGAGAGAGTGAGAGTGAGTGGAGGAGGAGTGAGGAGGAGAGGAGGAGTGAGTGAGTGAGTAGGAGTGAGGAGTGAGTGAGTGAGTGAGTGAGTAATTGAGTGAGTGAGTGAGTAAGTGAGTGAGTGAATGAGTGAGTGAGTGAGTGAGTGAGTGAATGAGTGAGTGAATGAGTGAGTGAATGAGTGAGTAAGTGAGTGAGTGAGTGAGTGAGTGAGTGAGTGAGTCTAGGTAGAACAGCCAGCAGAAGACGTCCTAGGATTCAATACGGGGTCATCTATTCAGTAAACTAAATAAAAATCTAAAAGCTAAACAGACATTCAATATATAACGCTTAATACCACAGGACCTTACATTGCATTACTCTCCCTCTGAAAATATTTACTCAGGTTTAAGTAGACCAACAAACCTCAAAAAATAAATATATTAAGAATTAACGACAGTCGACAAGCATACAAAAAAAAAATTACCCAAACTTTTCTTGAAGGTTTGTGATGCATGTGACAGTAACCTGGTCAGGGATTCTGTTTATGCTGGTGTCTCTGTGTGTAACTTGTGTAATATCTTAAAATAGCTGTATTAACTCAACCCCCCCCCCCTACCCCTCCCCTCCGTGGTCTAGGCTGCATTAAGGAAAAAAAATATATATTCAGTTCTTTTGAGTTTCTTATGGTTTTAATTTTTAATGTAGGAATTAGTCTCGTCGTTCTTATAGATTCTCTTTCATGAAGTTTCGTCTGACTAATGCACTGTACGGAGTGAGTCATATATTGTCTCATGATCATATCCACGCGTTGTGTACAGTACAGTAATTGACGTCGTTACTAACTACGACTCCAAAATAGTCCTCCCGTCACTACTGATGATCGGTGTATATCAATTTATCACATCTGTGTTGCCTAGAAGCTTTACTTAAACACCTTTGATAATATTTGCATCCTCTCCCCACGTCCAACTCTCCCTCTTTATTCTCCGTCATCAGCAAAACAAGGACTTACGGCGTTATATTTGTCATTTATAAAGACCATAGAGGACGGAGCCAAGGATTGGTTCTTGTGGATCCCCGCTCGTTATGTTCAGCCATTTGGATATTTCGCCGTTTAATATTACTCGTTCATCCCTGTCGTTAACCCATGGATCTACGCCTATAAATCTTTTGCAATGTCACGCGGCTTTATTTTACATAACGTTCTTTTATGCTGCACAATTTCGAAAGCAATTTGTCGCGTTCCAGTTATTGTTTATATGGCTGAAAAATACGAATAAATTCTTGAGACATGATGTTGTGTGTGTGGGGGAAAGACTATGCATGATGACTCTTGTTTCCTTCCAGAGCTGAACAATGTGGTCCTATTTAAGATAACCATTATTTCCCCTAACACCGAGCCAAACTTAAAGGCCTTTTGTCTAGCTTACATACAGCCGTAACATTTGCTATTTCCTTCTTTCAAAGATTTGCTAAAAAATACTGTTATTACTGGAAAGGAATTTTATTATTTCTTTTTCAGGTTTCAGGCAGACGTCATCGGGGCGACCAACGGGTTTATCAGGATTTAGTCTTTCTAGATATACTGCTTCAAGTCACGACCCTAATTTTCCTCCATCTTTCATATCTTATCTTCCGAATCCACAAAGCAGTGAGAGATATATTAACTAACGGGTATATATTGTACTGTTATGAGTCAACCTACCGCTGTAAAGTACCGGCATTACTTAATACTATATATTGTTCTTCCTTATTACGTAAATATGTATATAAGTTCTTGGGGTTTCTAATTCTATTTCTAATTTTATTTCTGTGTAAAGGTTTATTGTATCTTTTATATATTTGTAGATTTCTTATATTCCCTTTATAATCTAACTATATTCTACATAATTCTCAAGAGTCTGTTTGTCGATTTAAATCCCTTACAATGTACTTTACACAGATTTGGTTTCAGTTGTTCACTTATCTGTCCGGTCATTGGGGCGGGTTCAGGTCTCTCACTAAATCTTTTTATCATTTGGGTAATATTCTCGTTCTTAATCTGAGAGAGAGAGAGAGAGAGAGAGAGAGAGAGAGAGAGAGAGAGAGAGAGAGATCGTTGCCACTAGACACCACTGGACTCCACGCCTTAGGTTTAGATCATCACGAGTCATACCATCAACAAATTATCCTCTACTGATGGGGGTGAAGGACCTGACAGCCAGCCAGAGCATCTAAGAAACTTACTCTAGCCACTGTTTATACCACTACTCTTAGTGTGTGTGTGTGTGTGTTGCTGTAACCTGTATTTGATGTGAGTTCACGGTGACGTAGCCTATTTTTCCGTTATTGGATCAAAGATATGCCTCGCCTAGTCTCTGTAACTCTATGATGGAAAGAAAATTGATGCAGGTGGTTGATGAGACTGTCTGACGTGAAGAGGTAAGACAATTCAACTACACTCTATCTCTGATGAAAACATAACCAGATTTAGGATTCATTTCTTGAACCCAGATTCAATCAACGACGTTCGGAAACGCTCAAGAGAAAAAGTGAATTCTCAAGATGACATCGAGGAGCCACATGCAGATCCCCAGCATACAGAGAAAGCGAGAAAACTGGCAACCCTGAACCGTTTTGCATACATCTCTGACGGTAAAAGTGGCAAGACTTTGTGAGATCCCACACACGACCGCACCTTGAAGACGGAGGCACCACTCACCGGGATGGTCGCCGTCCACCACCACCACTCCTCTCATCTTTCTCCCCGCTGCCTCGGTGTCTTCCTCCACCACCACCAGCCCCCCCCCCTCCTCCCATCCGCTACCTCCTCCCCGTCCTCCACACACACACACACACACATAAGAGGATTGGACAACCTGACTGAACTCCACCCATAAGATGGACACACGGTGATCATCTTAAGGAGACTACTAGATTACACAGGCGTCCCTGGCTGAGAGACACATAACTTCATTCACATGCCTGGTCTAAATGGCCACCCAAACAGGTTCCGGCAAAGTTGAAGTGAGTCTTATAATGTAGTCAACACACACACACACACACTATTCATACATTCATACTGTATACATAACTCATTCACTTCTTTCATCACCCGGTCCTAGTCAGTGACGGAAAACTGTAACACAGATAAACTCATATACACCACAACACCTCTGGACTAAGTGTCTCCCGTACGTGTGCTTCACCCTCCGTGGTCTCTGGCCTTTTAGTACCCACCATATCAGTAGATTATCGTTCTCTGCACTGCTTAAACGTAAAGTGATCAACAAATTCAATTAATCACATTCAATTATTCCGTTTTAGTGTAACAGTTTGTCTTTGATTCAACCTTCACGAGCATATTATTATAACTGAAGTGAACGGCTTTATATACATCAGAGAGAGACACTACTGTAAGAAATTAAACAAGATTTTCACCTAAGGAAGACGTCCAAGGTAGAGGGGACGGAAAAAAATGTTGGTGGCCTCATAACTGTTGGTGGCCTCAAGACTGGTGGTGACCTCGAGACGAAAAAGTTGAAGAGCCTTTCAGAGATTCCAAAACGACTCATCCCCTGAATACCTGATGCTGCCTTCACCCTCCCTGATGGTCTCCTGTAGCCAGATCCCCGCCCACCACCACGAACCTACACCCCTGGCCACCACCACTCAACACCCCCGCCCACCACCACTGTAAGTAAGCTTGCCTTCCCACTAACCACAGTACCACACGTGTAGCAATATTTACCAGCTCTCTTCCAGCCTCGGAGTCATAAATTCGAGTCTTAGAATGTAAACTAGAACAGCCCTGTGTTTCCCTCCTTCCATAAAAACAAATTCTTCCATGAAAAAACTCCTCGCTTATAGGCTTAACTGGGGACTGCCCAATGGAGAACTAGGCAAAGTAAAAGACCAATGAGGCGTTACAGACAGGCGCTATGGAGTACTTGGTTCAGATTATGACAACAATTGTATTTTTCGGCCTTAAGACAAGCCTGCTGGTCTGTATCTATTAGTAAACTCTGGTGAAAGATGACTTATTCTATACGTCTTTGTGTCGAAATAACGTCGAAACTGAACACCAAAGTCAATAACAAAAACTTGAGTAGGACTGACTATACCAAACCACTCAGATCTAGTAGAGATTTTCAAACTTGGGAAAATAACCCGATACACAATTAGCAACTTTTAGTACAGTACCAGAATATCAACCTCCATTATGGTATGGAGAATAAATATTACCTAACTCATCCTTGATCTTGTTGGCTTATATCCACACAAGTTTTATCAAAGCACATTAAAAAAATAATAATTACCATGCTAACGAGATGCCTAAATGAATGAACGCACACACACACACACACACACACACACACACACACACACTAGTCAAATACCAGCATGGGAACAACTTAGAACATTTACAGTCCTGCAGTAACTAAAAGGACTACAACAAGCACGTAGATGTAGTCAACACTGGGGAGGCTACTGCAGGATTAACCTTTACGAGTGGAATCTCACCATTTCTATGAAGATATCCCTGTAAAAATTCCACTCACTTTTATGTTCCATGTACGGGTTGGAGGAGGCCTGAGAAATGATTGGATCAGACTGGATTACACCATCTACATATTATTAACTCCATAGAGGGAAGACTTAATAATCCTCTATATTCAGGGGTAGAGCCAGTTCTTTACCCTTCACTGGCTTTGCATTGAGCGTCCCGGGCCTCTCAGTGAGCAAGGTCTATACTGTATAGAGCTTTGGTCTGAGCGGATCTTAGCTCGACGTGATCCACTGCCTGGTATGGGTAACTCCAGGATTATAAGGAGTACATTACTCACAAGCTTAACTCCATCTCCTTACGCAAATTGTATATTAAAGTAATAAATGTAAAGGGGGAATTTTTTTTAAGATATATCTGATATATTTGGCAGCCACTTCAGGTACCTAAAGATCCAACCTCAACACGCTGGTGGCCAGTGTACCAACGAGAGGTAGCGAGTATTGTCGGAGTAAAACAAAGCCTTGAATATTAAACAAGAATCCAGGAAACTTAGGAATATACAGAGGCATAAACTCCGAATAGGAACTTAAAATGTGAGGGCATTATACGAAATTTGGAAGTATATAAATTTATTTGCAAGATGAAAATGTTGCAACGGGACATTCTGGGATTAAGTGAAGTAAGATGCACAGGTACAAAAAGCATTAATGGAGAAGAATTTTACTTCATGTATTCAGGTAGTGAAAAGCCTGAGAGAGGTGTTGATATTTTTGTACAGCAGATGTTGCTTAGTTTAGTAAAGGGAAAATGGTTGGGCAGTGTCAGAGAAAGTTCTGTTCGTCAAGTCTCATATTAAGACCAGTGACTTATCAAGAATTCAGATTTATGTACAAATAAATGACAGGGAGAATGAGGTTTTATAAAATGTTGACAAAAATTTAAAAAAGTTAAAAGAAACTCTAGTTTATTGAATGTTTGATAATAAAGGATGATTTTAAAGCAGGGGTGAGGAAGGGCAAGAAGCACCAGACGTAGGATCTCAAGGGTGAAGCAATATGGGTGAAAGAGAAGACAGGTTAGTTCAGTTTTGTAATGAAAGCAAGATGACAACTGCAAATATGTACATGGTTTCAACATTCATACGTAGAAATCTCCCCTAGCCTAGAATATTGTGAATGATACTGACATGGAATCAAATAGATTTAGAACTAGGTAACTCAATTTAAGTGTTGCCCAGGAAAGACTCTGGATCAGACTATGTTCCAACAATAAGGTTATTGAGGTATAAACTTTAAAAAGAAAAAGAAAACAGTCTGATAAAATCAATTCAGAGATGACGAAAACAAACGCAAGGAAGAAATATGAAATTGAAACCTAAATCATCTTTGCAATATTGTTGAGAGAGAGAGAGAGAGAGAGAGAGAGAGAGAGATACAAAGGCATTGAAAGGTATTTAAATAAATCATGTTACTGATGCAAAGAAAAACCTAAAAGGACAAAAGAGGAACCAGACTAAAACTGACTGTACCACAAACAAACTTTAAAAGAAAATTAATTACAACATTGGAATTGATGCCATACAAGATATAAAAAAAAGGGGATTGCAAAGAGATAGAAGATGCTGCATGGAGACAAAACTACCATTTTACAACCAATTTCCACACTTGGTAAGATATGATCCAGAGAAGAGAACTGAGTACAGTATACAGAGATAGCAGAACTGTACAATGCTAATGATGAAAGTGGAGGCCTGTGAGGGTGATCAGTTTCCAGTACAATATATATATAACAAATGGATACGAAAGAGAATCAAATGCTTTGCAAATATTTGTAACCTTTACGGAATACAGTACAAAGGAAATCATCCGAGTGATTTCACACGACTCCACCTCTTTTGCGCCATTTGATCTATGAGTCACGCGTGCTAAGTTGAATACGAATTAAAACACAACTAAAACTGAAATACACAACAACTAAACAAATAATTTAAATAAATACAGATATAGAAGAGGAATTAGAAAATATGTATAAACCTGTGCAATACTGTACCTGGTTTGAGAATTTCACTGCGAGTTATAAGAGACCCAAAGAATTTTTTATATTTTATCGATTTAGAAATTTTTTTTGATATAACAGGAGATTGGGTTGGAAAGATGGTATAAAAATTTGGTTCCCCCGAGATGCAAAATCATCAGGAAAGGGTAAAGACAGTCCAGAAACGTGTGGAGTGGAGTGTCAACACCCAGACAAGAGAGTGACACCAAGAGTGAGGTGGCCGCACCATACAACTAAAGCTTGCTACTGGTCACCATTGCCTAAAGGTTAAATGTTCCCAAGTACTTGTGTTAAACAAACAGTCACTTCCAATCTATAAGAGCACAAGTAGTTCAGCAAGGTTCAACAGCTATATTTCCTAATCCTGCTTAAAGTAAAGGGTACTGATGTTCACTTAGTGGTGGCTCACACACGACTCCAGAGTAAACAGACAACCAATAATAATACCTTGTGTTGGCGGAGGAGGAAGGCTGGGTGCTGTGCTGAGGCAGGGGGCGACATCACACAAGGTCAATCATCGCACTTGGACCAAGGGACCAGACAGTACTGTGTGATATAAAATTCAATTAATCTCAATTAATCAACACTGTAATCATTCGAACACGTAAACACCTAACACTTTACAGATCTTTAAACTAAAATTCATAATACAGGTTGACAACCCTTTATCCGAAATTCCAAAAACCGAAAAGCTCTGAAAACCGAAAGTTTTTTTTGTGGAGCAATTTTTTTTTTTTTTTTGTATCAGCCCACCCGGGCACAGGTCACTCACCCACATCGGGACCTGGGGGGTGAAAATGTAATAGTCATAATAATTATAATAATAATGATAATACAGTAATAATAATAATTATTCAAAGTAAATAAAAAATTTAATAAAAAATACACAAAAATAAAATAAGAATGATAACAATAATAATAATAATAATAATAATAATAATACTGTAATAATAAAATAATAATAATAATAAAGAAATACAAGAATGAAAAAAGATCAAAAGTGAGAAACATGACCTATGAGTTATTATTATTATTATTATTATTATTATTATTATTATTATTATTATTATTATTATTATTATTATTAATATTATTATAATTATTATTATTATTATTATACCTTAGCCCCCAGGCCCCAATGTGGGTCAGTGACCTGTGCCCGGGTGGGCTGATCCCTGTTAAAAAAAAAACACCTAACCATTCTGAAAACCGAAAAATTCCAAAAACCGAAATGCATCTGGTCCCAAGGATTTCGGATAAGGGATTGTCAACCTGTACTTTATATGTCTCCTCTACACCATGAAAGTTCCACCTAGTTGAACTTCATCATTCACCTCCCACGTGCCATCCACTTCCCATTGAGGAATCTCCCTGCCGCTCACACAACTTACAAAGCTCTTGTTACACATCTACGATATACAACTTCATCTTTCTTATCCATGATGCATAAGGAAAACTACCTTGAATATAAGTCCCTTGTTATCTGTACTGTACTGACCTTCGGAAGACATACTGTGATGTACACCTCCCCTAGTACAGTGTTGTCACAATGGTACAAAAGTTGTACTGTGTAATTATGACATCAGCAGAGAAGACCTATTGAATGTTTTATCCTCAATATATAGATCACACCTCAACATAATCTCACTCAGGAGGTGTAAATAATCCTTATACAGTAATAGGAATCCTAAATTTTAACCAACTGAAAACCAAGCACATATAAAGTACTATACTAACAATGGGGTTTCACTAAATAACATTAGACTAAACTACCCAATAAATAAATATGATGTCTGCCCCCACCAAAATAACTCTGTGTATCAGGAACCATATATTAGACAGTCAATGAAAGGTAATGTGGGCTTGAAAACTTAACTACCAAAAAATAAAGACGAAGAACGCTAAGATTAGATTAATTTAGCTCATAGAATAAGTTACATTAGGTAAAGTCGTGTTAGAATATGATAGAGAAAGAGTGTGTTAAGTTAGGTTAGATAAGGTTATGTTGGGCTCTACATGGAGTAAGGTTAGACACAATTAAGTGGGGTCACGCTGGATTAGCCGCCACCTCCCCTTGATGGAGTGTGGCGCGGCGGCCAAGTGGAGACGGTACTTGCCTTCTGTCTTAAAGGGCTTGGGCGCATTTCATTTAAGGGAATGGACACTTCATTTGGACGAGAAAAAAAATCATTTGGGTGACAATTTTTGTTTCATTTCAGCAAACTATACACATCATCTGGGCGAAAAATTACCTTGATTGATAAGGTACAGTTTATTTATATAGAAATACTAAATGGAAAACATAAATTCAGAAAATATGGATCCTGAAGAATTAATTACATATTTTCCAACATTAAAACATGTATAATAAATTGAGAAGTCATAAAAAATCTAAAATTTGGACTGTTATGTAAATTCTCTTTATTTACACTTAATGTTTACATACCGTCACTGTATTGCTCCAGATGAATTTGTACATTTTTTCACTTCCAATCTAAGCTATTGTAATTTTTTTTTTATGTTTACTTGCATGGTTGCGTTCACACACGGTTTTCCTAATTGTTCTTCCATTCTCACCAGTTCCAATACGAGTTTTACAGTTGTTTTTATTTTGTGTACACGTCCACGCTATATTACTTATTCTCAACACTCATCGACTCTAAAGTGAACCCATTGCATATTAAACACTACTTCTATTTGTTTCTGAAAATTGGCCTTCCATGTTGCTGGTACCGTCACCCAGATGGAGGATTAATTATCAGTATCTTGTCGCCAAAATGAGAGAGGAGCAAACTGAATTTTATCGCCAAAATGAAAAACGCCTGACTGGTTCTCGACCGGGGTACCACCAGTCCACCCAACTGTACATGGGTACCAAATTTTACAGTTGCGAGAGTGGAAGTGGTTGAAAGAAGTGTATATTACTCGCTATTTTGGTATTTTTTCATCATACTGTAATAGATCAATTAACTTGGTAAAGATTAAGAAGATGGTCACTACTTTAGTTACTGATACTGTTTAGAATGTACTGTACATCCTGCATGGACTTAGTGTGAACAAATGATAATCATACTTTAAATTTCCACATGAAGCAGAGCAACTCATGTTGATGACAGCGCTGGAGACTACAGGCCTAATTTATTTATAATGACACATGACATAAACCAACCAAAAATCCCAACCTAATGTACGATTAATAGGTTAGGTTAGGTTAGGTTAGGTTAGGTTCAGTTACACTAGGTTTTATTTTATTAAATTAGATTACACTATGTTCGGCAAAGTTATACTCCTCAATTACATTATTTTTATGTTGCTGCAATCAGGAATAATTTAGCACTACAGCTTCCACCACTTCATCAACACGAACCACTCAGCTGCATATAGAATTTTAAAATGACACTTTCATATGTTCACAATATTACAGTATATATTTTTCAGGCTACCGGGACGTTTCATGAGTAGGATTCACAGACATTTGCTACACAAATTGTTGGTCGTTTTATACACATAAATAAAATTAAAAACTGTGACGCCATTGCAATATTATTAAGAATATCATGTTAGGTCGAGCCTGGCTGCATTAAGTTAGATTAAGTTGCCTTAGGTTACGCTACATAAGGTTGGGTTGGGTTAGGTTATTGTTATAATGCAATTCTCAGTTATCCTGACTGTGCGTAAAAAACTTTGTCTATATAAAACGCAAACTTTACATGAAACAGTTCGTGTATAAAACGACCCGTACAGTATCATTTTTGCTCCCTGACATCACACAGTATTTACAGTTTATGTACTAAAATTACCATATCAATGAAGACCCAATCAAAAAATTCCAACAACTAAATTGGCAATATTTTTTTCATGGCTAAACTCTTTAAATATTTACAAAGTTATTACAGACCCAGATGTAGTTCTCAATTTATTTCAGCCGATATCTAGAAAACTAAGCATTTACACAAGGAAATTAATAGAACTGAAAGCAATCAGCGTACAAAACTATCTAAAAACACCCTCGTAATTACCGAACCGCTGACGGTCACCAGTCGTAGTTAGCCTTGGGCTTTAAAAATGAAGGGTCTTGCAAACCATTAGGGATGTGAACCTCGTGAAACATAAATATACTTACGTCAAAGGTAACGCAATAATTATATTCATAAATACCAAAGGATCTGAAGAAATACAGGAAGAAATGAGGAGGCGGAGTAGAAATTATCACTCACCTACACCGGCTGACTGGAATCCTCCATGACGTGTTTCAGTGTACAGTATACTCCATTTTCTATGTCAGTTTTCCTTAATAACACCATTTCACAGTAACAGTAAAAAAAAAAATAAGTCTATTGAGTTCATGGAAAGGAATTAGCTGTCACACTACAAGCAGACACCGAAGAACGGGAAAAATAACACAAGTGACGAAGACTATCACGCCACGGCCACCGGGGTCAGCGTGAGATAATAATGTTAAACTGTTACCATGACCAGGTGTACATAACTTTTCCTCTATTTCTAAATATTACTATATTATTACAATAAACGAATTAAACTCAACGTTGCTTTTTTGCATTTTTTATTCACTTACATTAAGTTTGGAAGAATTAATTAAAGCCCAAAAAATTGGGTTTAAGCAATGTTTTCCGTAAACTTGTTTAACATTACGCATTGTTTACGGTGGCGGCCATTTAAATTTGATAGCAATTGCCACCAGCTGATCATTATTTTTTCCATTGATTTGATTTGCAAGGCTATTCATCTATTTATTTCTATCTATTATCCCTATTTAAACAAATTATGAAATCAGATTCTTCTACGACCACAATAATACTGCAGATAAATAGAAAAGTAAGGTTAAAATAGTAGCAGTAAATAAAAGTTATCCTTCAACAGGCCGAGCATTTAAACCAATTCAATTGGTGCAAAGTTTACCAACGTGATCAACTTAAAAACTATCTTCTGCTTTTTATTTGGACATGTCCTTCGTGAAAGGTAAATAAAATTCATTATTAATTAATAAACTTACATATAATTTATATAACTTATTTTATTAGACATTTCTCATAAGATGCGTGCAAGGTGTTAATACTGGTTTTATAGTTTTTATTCTCACTATGTAATCCCAGTTAAAGACTCGGAAGTTGCCAAGGATTATTTATTTTTCTCAGAGGCCGTAAATGACCAAAATCTCAAATTATTTTGAATTTCGTAATAAATTAAATTATATCCTTTTCAAACTCTGTTGCCTGATTATAATAACAGTAACAGTAAGAAATTGATTAATTTAAGTAAATTTATCTTATGTTAATTTACATACGATTGATATTTGAACTCACGAGTAAAAAGGCAAATGTTTAAAATATACGACAAAATAGGCCATGAAAATACTTAAGCTTTAGACTAAACGCGATAATTAAACCTAACCAAATTTACCCAAAACTAATCGAGGATCACTAAGCTGCCGTAGGTTAGTTTGGAGTTCTGTGATCTGTTAAACAGACAAATAAACAAATGTTTAGCTGAACTGTTCGTGTTGATGTTACAGAAGTGTCTACCTTGGTCGCGTGTGTAATGTTTGATAAACTGTGTTTATATAAACGGCAAACGGAATTTTTATATATTATAAACTAAGGATACAGTGTTGCCCCCACGCCCCGTTGTGTACCCGGGGATGCTATTAAATCTATTGTTGTGACTTAAATTTACTTTGATTTTTATGATGAAATTAATCCAAATTATAGTTTAATCTCTTCCTAAATCCGTTGGAGTGCAAGTTTCACATCTCAGGGCAGAGTATAAGGAAAGAAACCATTTTAACCTAAGTATCGGTTGATTACTCGGGATGAAGTATCAGTAGGTAAAAAGTGAGTATCGGTACATACCTATTTGTTATGTAGTGATCACACAGGTTTAATATTTACCTTGTCACAAAACCAGGTTCATGTACTAGACATTAAAAAGATGATTACTAGTATTATTATATCAACGAGGCTATCACTCCTACCTTCCACCCCTCCCTCCCCTTCCTTCTACTTCTCCTCTTCCCTTCCCTCCCCTTCTCCCCATCACCTCCCTAACCATTCATCTTAGACCCTCTCCCGCTAGCACCATTAGACGAGGTACTGTATCAAGTATTTACTCAGCCCTGGACGCCACTAAACCTGCGCCACTACCCTTTAACACTAACGGTTTGGAGTAACTTTAGTGGTGTGCTAGCAAATTGGTTTTGGAAATTTGCTTTTAAATTGTTTTGGGGTGAGTCTCCAGGATAGTACATAGTGGGGTATAGTACATAGTGGGGGATAGTACATAGTGGGGGATAGTACATAATGGGGGATAGTACATAATGGGGGAAAGTACATAGTGGGGCATAATCCCAGCGGTTCTTAACATGGTAGACGTGAACCCAGAGCGTGTACTGTATGTCCTTATTTGGATTTTCGTCCGGGGGGGGGGGGGGGAGGGGGGGTCTCGCTCCTTACAGATACCTCCAAATTGTCGTAAATGGTAACTACGTCAATCAAAATGTAAAATTCCACTCAAAGTGACTGAATTAAGGTAGTAATAATGTCGGGAAGTGTACGATAATTATGATGAAGAAACGATAATTTTGAGGCTCACTAAATATGTTGTGTATTTGCGAGTTGCTTATACAGACTCTTTTGAATAATTAAAATTATTAAAGTAACGAATGAAAAACTAGTTTCTCAATTTTCCTATTTAATTTAAGAGGAAATTGTTTTAGAATTTTTAGATTTACAATTTTATATGAAGGAAGGAGGAGGGGCGTGGAGATGAGGACCAACTGCTATAGGGGGCGCGACCCTCAAGAGGTTAAGAGCCACTCGTATAAGAGGTATGGTGTATAGTGAGCTGTCTGTCCTGCCAGATATATGTTAGGATTCGGGGGTGGCCAAAACATCAAGTACTATCTACCAGCAGATCGCAAAGCAAATTTTGTTAGATCCCAGGATGGTTAGCATCACCACCCTGCTTATCAACAGTGTATAGAGAGAGAGAGAGTCAACAAGCACCAGTACCTTCCCGCCTCTTCCACCGTTGAAGCACAAAACCAAACCGTCATTACGATGGTTGTGTTTAATTCTCAATTTTGTCAAGATTGATGAGTTTTTGATGGAGCTCTGCCAATTTTAGACTTCCAATTTCATTTAGATTTATAGGATAGTTCAATTTCCGCATTTGCAACTCAAACCCAGTCAACGCAGATGACCAATCGTTACCCTTCACTTAACCTAATTTAACAGTCAGTCAGCGAGCCATGTAGTACAGTCAGTATCCATGTAAAACAAACCAGTTAATGTAACAAGTCTGACTATGGTAGCTAATACAGTCAATATCTTTAAGACGAAGTAAGCCTCCCTTCCTCACTCCTGCCCCCCCCCCCCTGCAACTCTACAAACGATGGGTCAAAAAAAAATTCTTCACAACAATACGAATTTATGTTCGGGTTTGTTTTTTTTGTTTCGTGTTGTGGTAAGAATATTATGTTCCTTGTCCTCTCGTCTCTCACACACGGTCCTCATCACACAAGGGCGGGAATAAGGGGGAAGAGGATGTACAAGATGGATGTATTTTCTTCACTCGTGGGAAACATTTTAACTTGTTTTCAAATATGGTTTCTCCTATTTCTGCCTACCTGCTTGTTTTTACTTCTACCTGCTTGTTATTTCACCTGCTTGCCTGTCTGCCTACTTATTCACCTACCTACCTTTTTCATCTACCTGTCCTTTACACCTACTTGGCTGCATTTTCACCTGCCTAACTGTCTTCCTTTTCACCTACCTACCTAGGTAGACTCTGCTGCCATATGGCATCACAAAAATTGTGACCAAGTCCCAGGTTGCTGATCTGACTTTCTGCCTCATTTACACACAATTGCAGGGTCTCAGTTGTTTCTCTTACTATTGACAACACAACACAACACAACACAACACAACACAACACAACACAACACAACACAACACAACACAACACAACATACTGTATATTGTTTCTCACTCTTGGTTTACTTTTTCGTTTGTGTATTTATTTATGTTTATTAATATTATTATTTTTATTTTGGGGTTATAATTTGCATCTATTTTATTAATTATCATTATTATTATATTTCGCCCCCCAGGCCCTGATGTGGGTCAGTAACCTGTTTTCGGGTGGGCTAATCCCCGTAAAAAAAAAAATCACCTGGCCGCTCCATTTGGCATTACTCAGAGTGTTGCCAGCACACAAGACTGCAGTATCAGTGGTCTTCATTACACGCCAGCAGTTTCTCCCGCCATAACCGTAACGAAGAGGTGTAACTTGTTATGTTAATGTTGTGTCTGGCCCACGCAACCCCTGCTGTAAGTGGTGGTATGTGGTATGATGTGGTGTAGGTGGGTGGTGTGGTGTGGGTGGGTGGTGTGGTGTGGGTGGGTGGTGTGGTGTAGGTGGGGTGGTATGATGTGGGTGGGTGGGTGGTGGTGGGTGGTGTGGTGTGGGTGGTGTGGTGTATAGGTGGGGTGGTGGTGTAAGTGGGGGTGGTGGTGGGTGGTATGATGTGCTTGTAGGTGGGTGGTGATGTAGGTGGGTGGGTGGTGTGGTGTAGGTGGGGTGGTATGATGTATAGGTATGGCGGTGGTGGGCGATAGATGTGGAGGGGGGTGGGTGTTTTGGTGGTCAGCTTGGGTTTCAAGAAGTACTGTTGTGTCAGCTTAGTACAGGTCGCCTAATCCAAACATCCTCTCATATGTGTAGCTGTAGTTTGGATCCATTTAGATTCACCATTTCCACGAATCCTATTTTAACAATTTCATGAAAACAATGTTGTCAGGATCACCACGTAAGAGTCTCAGGGCTATCATGAGGTTGACTTCAATTATTCTATCTCTGACACTGGGTATACCTACAGTAGTTCTTTCATCATAGTAAGTAATTTAGTGCTCATGGGACATCCTGGGATAATTCTGAGGGTTTTTAGGTAGTAGGGTGTTGTGGTGGTGTGTTGTGGTGTAGGTGGTAGGTGGTGTGTGTTGTGGTGGTGTAGGTGGGAATTGATGTTGTGGTGGAAAATGTGGATATAGGCCTAACACACACACACACACACACACACACACTTTACACTCCCTGGTTTCAGTACAAGAGCCTAATAACACGGTGATAAACTAGCGTAAAAGAGAAGTGTATAAACGAATTTCCGCAGAAGACGTCACCAAGGTGCTCCTGTTTTAGTGCTCTCAGATCACAAGAATATCCTCTCACAGGGGTTACATCGTCCCCATTTCTCGGGCAATAAATCGCTTTTCGACTATGAATACGGAGTGGAGTTTTAAGTGTCCACAGTTACGACTCAACACAAATAAACTCATGCATTTCAGAGGATGTGATGGAGGAAGGTAAAAGAGGCATCAAATGTGTGTTGTGGTGGCGGAAGTGTGACCAGTTATGTTCGAGGGTTGACGGATTTATTTTTTGTTTTTACACGGTTGAGGGATTTTAGATTTGTTTTTACATCTGTGATATAATTTCTCGGCCTTAAGACACAATGTATTAACCTTTATCAGCCTCCTGGTCGTATTCCGGGTACCACAGCTTTTAATTTCACTCGTTCGTCCCAGTTGGCTCTCCTACCATCACTTTTAACCAATATTATTTTACCGAATAATCTATCATTCAAACTGTAAGGCCAAAGAGTCAAGTTTGTCTCATTGTTTTAACATTAATCAATTCATAAATACCGCAGACATGATGTCGCTGTCAGCAAGACCTAACGATCAGGGTAGATGGTCTCGATGTGTTGCCTCTCCAGTATCGAGGTGTTGCAAGTTGTCCATAGGTGTCTTATCAAAGGTGATGTTGGGAAAGTAATACAAGGATTATGATGGATGAGCCGGCGTAAACATTAGTGTTGTATGTGCAAGAAATGTGCTTGGGAGAATGTTCGTCCTGTGTACGGAAGTGTAGCTGTGACCCCATAGTGAAATATAACTGAACGTGAGCAACCATTGCCTGTATGGCTGCAGACACCACCCGGGGCTATAGGGTGGTGTAGGCTCCCTCTCTCTCCCCTGTGTAGTCACTAGCTGTCACCAACATTGCCGCCTGTTAAGGATGTTGTATCAGCACAATATTATCTACTTAATTTTCACTGAACTCTGAACTTTGTAACTGTGCTACAGTAGTTCGTAACGTGTTAAAGACGCGTCTGGGTGGAAGGTGGCAGCAGCTTTTCCGTTTGGTGCCGCTAGTAGGAGTATAAGCTATATGTTGGCACAAGTGGGTCCTCGTTTACTGCACGGGCGCTTGTCGCTTGGCTTTGATCTCCTCCAGCCCCTCCAGTACTTGAAGCAGTCACTTGTTTTGAAGTGCTTTTTAACAACAGCTCATCATCATGAAACGCCCCCCAAAATAAAAGATCGCCTTAATATTGTGTCACCTGTCACCAAAAAACACACCAGACTTATTTTCAGACATTATTTGGGAAGACCAAATTATCAATGTTTGAAAATCTATGTCGAATTTAAGTAAAATATGCACATGTCCATTCTTAACATCAGTACCTAGCCACTCACAAAGTTTTCGCTCTTTGTTGCGTTGGTGCAACCACCACCAACACTACACCACTATCACTACCACCACTACCACCACCAAAACTACCACCACCGTCACTGCCACCACTACCACCATCACTACCACCACCAACACTACCACCACCGTCACTGCCACCACTACACCATCACTACCACCAACACTACCACCCCTACTCCATCACTACCACCAACACTACACCATCACTACCACCAACACTACACCATCACTACCGCCACTTGCACCATTACACCACCACCACCACCCCACACCTTCTGTCAGTAAATGGTTGAGCTTAAAAAAAATAAGTTTTTTTCCTCGGTGCTGAAGCTTCTGCCGCCGTCGATAAGACAGTCAATATAGACACCTCCCACCCTCACGACCTCCCACCCTCACACCCTCGCGACCTCCCTGCTCTTGGGGACCTCCCTGCTCTAGTTGTGCGGACGTTCTAGCTTTGGGGACTTTCCATCACAGAGAAGTTCCCAGCCCAGGAACCTCCCAGTCCTGAGGATCAGCTCCACCACAAAAACACTAATTGAGAGCATTGCTGTAAGTCACCTGACGGGTTATTCCCGGCGGAGCTCTCACACCCGGACAAGTTTGTTATATTGGGATAATCTGATCAGCAACTACCGGGAGGGACGGAGCAGCGTGCTTATTGGATCCCCGGATGTTCTTCTCTTTACTGTGTGTATTTGGGCGACCAGGAGGCTGTTGACACGTCCCTCGCTCACGGGACGAGGAGGAGAGCAACGTCTGCTTCTCCTTATGTAATTTTCTCTCGTTCTTCTTTTCTCTGTCTCTTTCATTCTACAGTATATTCAATAAAAGACAACGGAGTGTTGTGTGTCTTCATCTGGATCACATATCGTAACATCTTCCCAGATAAGAATAGCAAAGGACTATGTTTATTATAGTCCCCCCCAGGGCCTCCACCACTCGCCAACTTCATCGTCACTCCTCTAGGGTTTCAGAACACAAGCATCCTATCTCTGAATGTTGGTGTGATACTAGGAATAAAAACACGAAACCCTGTGCCATATAATCAACGCCTACATGCACACTCAGTAACACACCTCGCCACAGACTCGCATAGACCAGCCACACTGAATGGAACACTAAAGTATAATTCCTCTATGCATTTCATATCCATGTTGTGGCAGAAATACACTTGATATATGTGTGTATAGTAATGATATATTTGTTATTTTAAAAGAGGTTCATCTTGTGCACATGTAGTAACAACTCAGGCAGTCTTATGGGCAAGGTAGGTGTTCCTCCCCCTGGCGCGAGGAATGGCTAAATAAGGCGTCGAGTTTCGAGTTAACATGAAGGAGAAGAAATTAAGCGAGGCTTTTTCCCGGAGATGTGAAAGACTGAATGAAAAACATTGAGAGACTTCTTACTGCTTCTTCCACGATCTTGGCCTCAGTCTTTGTGTTTGGCGGGGCGAGCCCGTCAGTCTTTGTGTTTATGGAGGCGAACCCGCTGTCTTTGGTGTTTGGCGAGGCGAACTCCGTCAGTCTTTGTGTCTGGCGGGGCGAACCCGTCAGCTCCTTGTGGTCTGGCGAGTGAACCCTGTCAGTCTTTGTGTCTGCTGGCGAGGCGAACCCCGTCAGTCTTTGTGTCTGGCGAGCAGCCTGCCGGGGTTCCCAGGCGTTCGCGGGCGAACCTGGGTTGGGCTCCTTGTGCGTCTGGGCGAGGCGAACCTGTCAGTCTTTGTGTCTGGCGAGGCGAACCCGTCAGTCTTGGTGTCTGGCGAGGCGAACCCGTCAGTCTTTGTGTCTGGCGAGGCGAACCCGTCAGTCTTTGTGTCTGGCGAGGCGAGCCCGTCAGTCTTAAGGCCTGTTAGCAGAGCCCACCCCAGAACCTGCCACTCTCATAGCACCATAGTATAAAAACATCCGCCAGTCACAGCACCAGCTTCAGTGCTTCACATTCTTGCCTTACAGAAGCTCCATCTCTTCACGGTAAAAAATAAATAAATAAAAACTAGCAAGTCTGGGAGTCGTGTCAGTGAGTGGCGTTGGGATTGTGGAGTTAAGGCGAGGCTGACACAAAAGTGTCAGCCACCTGGTTAATCTGGCAATGCTGTAGAACGTCAGCCGCTTGGTTATTATGGTAATGGTGTAGAACGTCAGCCGCTTGGTTAGTCTGGCTATGACGTAAAGAAGGTCAGCCGCTTGATTAATCTGGCAATAGTGTGTAAAAGCGTCAGCCGTTGGGTTAATCTGATAATATTGTGGAATAGGGCTGCAGATCGCTCCTCAAGCTCCTGTGCTTAATGATGAGAGAGGTGTGTGTGTGTGTGTGTGTGTGTGTGTGTGTGTGTGTGTGTGTGTGTGTGTGTGTGTACTGTACTATACAGGTTCGCTGCCTGTCGTCACAGAGTCACTACGGGACGTTAAATAGAAAATCAGTAACTTAATATTTCTGACTCTCCTCATACACTGGAGAAACAAACAGTGGGAGTGGTGAAGAGTTACAGGAAAGAGATATGATATTCATTAGGAACAAAGGAACAAACACAGTTTGAGAGATCAGAGGACCATCAATGGGCAGACTGGGAAATAATTCTAATGAAGTGAAATCAAATGAAGTGCACCAAACTGAGTCTCGCTTCCCAGGTTGAAATTTAATTGAAATACAATACTTGAAACAAATTATTGGCGCTTTCCGTAATTTTAATGATCGTAATTATATGAGAAATGTTTTAATATAAGTGTAATGATATCAGTAATAGTAATGATATTAATAGGTAGATAATTTAGCACAAAGACACTAAAAGACACAAATGTAAAAAACACAACAAAAAACAAATTAAAATCGTAAAGAAACTAAGTCACTTTGATCTACCAGCTCACCAACCACTACCACCACCCTCTCCTCTACCAGCCCACCAACCACTACCACCACCCTCTCCTTTACTCACCAGAAATGTACTGTGTTGATATCCGACAAATCCATTTCGTCTTAGCACGTTCCATTACTGCTCACATTTTGTTGTGATTACCACCATAACTCAGATGGACTCACACACTACACTTGGTCTATCTTCACTACACCCTCTCTGAGTCGAGTCCTGTTGTATGATGCTGAGAGAGAGAGAGAGAGAGAGAGAGAGAGAGAGAGATTAATACATATACAGTAAGATACACGGTGTGGCCCCTTACAGTCACCCACCTATACGTACACAGAACCACACATAAACAAAGTGTACTCCGTGCCCCTCGCCGCTGTGCTGGGAACATCAACAAACAAGGCGTGTTGACAGGAGCTTAGGGCCTATCAAGGGTATTGAGGCCCCGCAGGTAGAAAATACGATGGTTTGTTTTACTATAGAGGTTGGTTTGAGCTGCTATTATGTCTCACTAGAACGACCAACTCACTCCAGCGACCACCTCTCTCATCCAGCACCCTGAACCCCCCCCCCATCATTCTCACACACACACACACACACACACACACACACACACACACACACACACACACACACCATGTATTATAATTAAGAAACAGAAAGAACTCCTGAAGAAAAATTAATTATAAGTTTTTTAGACGTGATCTGCGAATGAACAAAATCTAATATCAAACTCAAAGGTAAATGTAGATAAAAAAATAACTAGAAATTACCCCAAGAGAGAGAGAAAAAGATAGGAACTGAAAGATAAGACGATAACATCCACTAAGCAGATTCTTCATATCGGAGGCCACTGGTGGGACGAAATGACTGGTCGACTATTGGAAAGAATTATAAAACGTAGGAGAGGTGAAAAAAAGCGATAATGATCATGTAAGGATAGGAATGAAGGATAAAGAATAGGTGTAGGACAAGGTATAAATGGATTAGAGGGGAAATATTCAAGAAGGATATTGATGTGGGAGACTGGGAGGTGAGGGTGATGGATGAGTGGTGGATGAGGATGGTGGATGAGGGTGGTGGATGAAGGTGGTGGATGAGGGTGGTGGATGAGTGGTGGATGAGGATGGTGGATGAGGATGGTGGATGAGTGGTGAATGAAGGTGATGGATGAGGGTGGTGGATGAGGATGGTGGATGAGTGGTGGATGAGTGGTGGATGAGAATGAAGGACGAGGGTGGTGAATGAAATCTGTGTCTGCCTGTTCGTTTGTGTACCTCTGTTTGCTTGTCCATTATCCTGGATCAACTTCACAGGCATCACATTACCACAATGTTTCATCCCTTTCTTATTACACTCAATTATTACCAACTTGAACATGAAACACTGAGCCTCACTTACAAATGAACAAAATTGACTCAAAAGACTGGAGTTGAGTCCATGTTGAGTCCAGATGAAAGACTCTTGAATATATCACTACTTCCATATATGATCACTATAATAATTCCAAATTAATTCCATATATAAATGTTGTAAACAAAATCGCCTTCCGGCAGGTGTGTTTATGCCTTGATACACAACTTTCTACTTTATCTTTCATTAGTAAAATATTTCAGGTGTTTTGAAGTACTTTGTCACAGTAACACATGATGATTAAACTACCAGAGATAGCATGACCTCATCAGTGTTGAAAATGATATTTGTTTTATAAATTAGCTACGGCAGTCATCAGCTGTGACGCTTTTACAATTTACCAGTGTTATATTTTAGGAAGAGCTTCGGTAGTCGCTTTCACAAGATTTAGGGTGTGTTTATAATATTGATGTTAAATTATTAGCAATGGTTCCACGTGTAGTTTTGTGTTACAGATATAACAATACGATATAAAAATACTGACTTGTTTTAATTAACCCAACAATATCGTCACTCACAGCAAATAACAGTACACTCTGAAGGCTCAAGTAATCTTTAATGAAACATAACTTTAAAGGAAACTGTACCTAACTTTCACTTGTAATTATTATTTAAAAAAATTAATTGAGGCAAAATCAAACAGGGTAAAAATAAATTAAAATATAAAACTGATACATGAGGTTTTAAAATCAGTCAACGATATTAGCTGTATTCTACACCCAGCCGGGGTATGTACACACTGTATATTTTACACCAGTGTCGCTCTTGTATATTGATAAAATGTGTATGTATTAGGTTTTTAAATTTAAAATAAAAGGCTTTGAATTGTAGTCTAAAAATGTTTGGACTTGACTTTAACCAGCCGGACTTGGACTTAAAACTGTGTACCTTGGCATGGACTGGGTTAAGGTGACTCACACACTGCCTGGGCCTCACATAAAACAAAACGCACATCACATTTCCATTACGCGACAATATGCTCATAAATATATAAGAACAGACAGTCATATCATTTTATTTACTGATTTTAATTGGTTCTTTCACTACTCTAATATATGTTATAATGAGAACAAACATGATGATGGAGAGATTCTCAACCGACGCTGGGGTAGTGGACACAGACCGTCACGTGTTTGGTCCAACAGCGTCAACTAGATGAGTACTGTATCATGTGTTAAACTGTGCTAATGTGTGTGTGTGTGTGTGTGTGTGTGTGTGTGTGTGTGTGTGTATCAATTTGAAAGTATGTATACAAATTTTACGTATTATTTTGTTTAATTTACAGCTTCGTCGTCCAGAGTATCCGGAAGAAACCTGCCATCCAATCCGAGGAATGAAACCTGGACGCAGTAGTGAGAGGCAAAACTGTAGCACCAACAACTTGAAAATGTTGCCACTGGCCCATATGGGGATCGAACCCACGACATCCGCGTTATTAGCACGGCGCTCTAACCAACTGAGCTAACAGGCCTTGTGAGTGTAGACGTTTAAAAAACAAAAATTACAAACCAATAATTAACGAGGTACAGTCACCCAAAAGCATTAAGGACCGAATAATGTATCAGTGTCTACTGCTTTGGGTTCACGTGTCTGAATCTCGTCGTGGTTCGCGACAGGACTTTTTGGGTGACTGTACCTGTACATTAAGTAAGGCAGTACGTAATAAGGATTGTGATTGGTGGATCTATTTTCGGCGGCATTACTGTCAGGATAAATATAAAGCAAACCAAAGGTAACATTTCTATAATAATAATAATAATAATAATAATAATAATAATAATAATAATAATAATAATAATAATAATAATAATAACAATAATAATAATAATAATAATAAACTATTCATCGTTATTTAAGATCAAGACAATTTTCCAAATGTTTGCTTAAATAATCACCTGAAGAATCTCCATCGGCTTATTTCACTTCAAAATTAACCAAGCTAACCTAACCTAACCACACACCCCAAAATAATGTTAATTTGGTAAATCTTTAGGTGAAATAAGCTGGAGTGGAGATTAGTCAGGTGATTAAAAAAATGGTTTAAGCTGAAATGTATAAGGTACATTAGGCACTCTAGATCCCTTTACCTACTACAGTCAGGACGGGTCATTAGCCTCGTTATACCTTGTCGTCTTAACCTCTTACTCAGGTCATTTACTCTTAGACTACCAGTGATTAAATCCTTTGTCGGTCCCCTTACATTAATTCACCTGTGTCTTATTGCACCATTACAGACAAGCAGCTCACACAGGGTCACGGACGGTGTAACCTAACCTAACCCCAGAGGACGTAACCAACTGAGCTAGAAAACCGAACAACTAGAACAGTCGGTCCATCACCAAGAGCTGTAATACGAACAAAGTGATACGGCCGAAATAACCAAGCAGTTGACGACCAGTAAATTAAACAAGAACCAACGAACCTTCTACTGACACGTTACTGATTTGCTTATTTCACCTAGGAATTGTAATAGTAATAACAGTAATAACATTAACAGTAATAATAGTAATAGCAGTAATAACAGTAATATTAATATCAGTAATAACAGTAATAGTAATACGTAATAGTAATAGCAGTAATACTAGTAACACTGGACATTTTATACTAAATTATACTTGACAAAATCTCGACATTAAGTGACTCAGACCTGACAAGAATTTTTCCGCACTGAGCTGACACCTGACCTAATTACTGTACCTGTGAAAGTCCAGTAAATGTCGGTTAGCAGTCGTAACTGGTGCAGTTTAGACACTGTACCGTGATTTAGACACTGTATCATTGATTTAGACACTGCGCCATGATTTAAACACTGCACCATGATTTAGACACTGCACCGTGATTTAGACACTGCACCGTGATTTAGACACTGCGCCATGATTTAGACACTGCACCATTGATTTAACCCTTGTTGTATAATTTAGACCAGGGGCCCTTAAGAGTCAGACTGAGGGCATCGTGAGTCAGGACCGTGGATATCGTGAGTCAGGACCACGGGCATCATGAGTCAGGACCACGGGCATCATTAATCTTAACCCCCATCAATGGAGCTAAATTGTTCCCAGGTAATCCTCACTAATGAATTCGTCCACCTGTTCCAATTTATAAAATGATTATCCTTAATTTAAACACTGCTGCATGATTCCGACACTGTGCAGCATAATTTAGACACTGCTGCATGATTCCGCCACAGCAGGATTTTGTTACACTGTTCCTGGTTTTACACGCACTGACTCATGGTTGAGACACAGGAACATCCCCCACCCTAGTTTAGCACACCCATCTCTCTCTCCTACATATCTGAATCCGTTGAAGAGGAGGTAAACATTAGTTTGGAAATAGAGTAGTGGATGAGTGGAACAAGTTACCAAACATCATCATTAACTCGAACACGCTGGGTAGCTTCAAACACAGGTTGGATGGATGTATGAGCGATAGGGGCTGGGTGTAAACGGGACTGCCCAGTATGGACCATTAGCCCCGCTGCAGGTTCCTCCATTCTTATGTTCTTATGTACTAATGGGAGAGGGGGCTCGTATACAGTGAGATACAGCAGAGAAGGACGCGGTACAGTAAACTTTAGTCTGTTGTAAGTTTAATCTGTTATGATGTGACCGACCCATGACGAGTGTTTCCTTCCCGCCCATCAAATCCTCTTTATATTTTTAGTCTGTAAAAAAAATAGTCTCTATTCACTTATTCTTCCTCGTTATCATATATAATATCCTTGTTTGTATCCTTACCACGTTGTTTAGAGAGATAACCTTCAAATAGAGGCACCGATCAATGATGACGTAGTTGTTTATGAATGGTGACGGAAATAAAATCACAGGAAAAGGGTCACACAATTTTGGCTTGGAAGAAAATCACAGGAAAAAAAGTCACAGGAAAAAAAAGGTTAGTAATTCTATGATAGACTTATAAAACTATATGTTGAATATTTAGTAAGGGCGCCGATTAATTTTCCTTTTGATAATTGACATAAATGGACTTTGTTTTTACCCTTTGTATAATGAATGAAATTACGGGAAAACTTTCAACGTCGTGGACTGAAGGAAATGCAACCCAAGCATTTTTGGGGTAGTGAGAATTTCAATTATATCCTGTAACTCATTAATATTATAGCGACAAAGTAATGCATAATAAGGAAACCGAAATTAAATATAAATGCGAAAAACTGACTGACCCTTTATCACGTAAGGTTAGGTCAGGCGACGGGGTCAACAGCCTTTACTTAATGGCCCGGTTATTCCTGGTGGTCTAATCCTCTTTCTAAGGTTACTGGAGCCCGTATTATCTGGGGTCTGGGCCTTTGGTGGTCACTTAACATTATCTTGCTTGTCATTGATTACACAACTCACGGTAAAGAAGCTTAACTTTGGGGTCATCTCAGGTCATCTGGACGGTGTCGTGTAATCTGATCTCAACTGGTAGAGGAGGGGAGGGGTGTACGATTTCGTCTTCCTTTCACGTCCAGGAATAAAAATAGATACTAGGGTTTTGATCTGTGCTACACGGACTAGGTTCATGCTCAATCAATCAACCAATCAAAGTACCGTCTTCATATCTAAGGGTTGGCGACCACAGTCCTCCACTCTAAACGTTCTCGGACTGTTTCCACCAATCCTCCAAGGTTTTGTATCTCTCTGAAGATATTTTTAATTTAACTCATCCATCCCGGTCTCTACCTTCCCCTGCCTCTCCTACCCTCAACTTTGCCTCGTTAATATTGCGGGTGTTATCCCCCTCATCCTTAGTTATATGACCAAAGTATCTCAAATTTCTTTTTCTGTACATTTCAAGTATTTCTCTTGAAGTTTTTGCTGATCTTCGCACGCCTTCATTTGCTTTCCCGTCAGTGCTGAAAGTGTCCATGCTTCACGCTAGCAAATAATCATAGGCCTCTGGGAAGCTTCAAATATAGGTTGGACAGATAAACTGTATGAGCGATAGGGGTTAGGTGTAAAGGGGGCTGCCTAGTATGGGCCAATATGTCCACTGCAGTCTCCTCCATTCTTATGTCTGAGTTACACACACACACAACTGCCAACTACGACTAAACACTGAGTCATACTGGAACAAACATAAGTTACTTCAAGACGATGTGTGGCTACAACCAAGAGTTTATGAACTCTTCTCGACAAGAATTTATGTGACGCGGTCGTTAATCTCAGAATGCTATTGAAAATGTTTGTAACCAACCATATAAACTCACAATATCCGGTATGATAATATTCTATAAGCTTATGTGCATTCTCTTGTATTCTTTACTTCAAGATAACAAATAATAATAATAATAATAATAATAATAATAATAGTAATAATAATAATAATAATAATAATAATAATAATAATAATAATAACAAATAATAATAACAATTATTATCTATGCCTACATTTCCCAACCAATGTTTACCTAATTACTTGTTAAATCTAAATTTCTCTAATATAAAACCATTACTACGTGTCTTCTCCTGCTGTGATAGTACCTTAGTTATATCATCTTTACTTAACCTCATCTTCCATTCACACACTTCAGTCATGTCGCCCCTCACTCTACGTCTCAAGAAAATGGTAATCCATGTTTTCTTAATCTGTCTCTGCACGGAAGGTTTTTAATGGCCGGGATTAACGTTGTCATTCTTTTCCGATGCCTTCGAGGTAATCCACACCCATTCTACAGTACGGTGACCAAAACCATACCTCATAGTCCAGGTAAGGTCTCGGTCACGTTAGATATAGGTTGTAACTAACACTGACGCTGCTCCTCTTACAGTCACTCCTTGACATAACCCGAGTAGTCTGTTAGTCTCATTACAGACATAAACACAGTGTTGTCTAGGTGTTGGGCCCCTACTTATCATCAAGCCTAAGTCCTCCTCACACCCGCACTTCTCTACATCGCTGTGGTTCACTCGTGTCTAAATTCAGAAGACCACATACCTTGGTAGGCGTTTCATATATCACCTCCCTGAGTTGTGATCACGACCTGAGCTGCACTAAAACTATTCATGTTAGTTTAATTGATCTGAAGTGAAATTCCAACACCTGACAGGAGGCAAGTTGAGGGAATACTGAGGTCTGGCCGCTGACTGACACTTTACACCTGTCTTAAATTAAGGTGTTGCAAATATTTACAGTTCTGAGATACACTGTAAAGACCTTCATAAAAAAAATCTATGTAAATATCCACAGCTTAAAGTTACATATATATTAGATAGACAATGATAGACAGATTATCTTCCTTAAATATGAAGAAAAAAATTAATGGGATAATATTACAGTAACGAGAACATTAACTTTGTGAATTAATCCCACGTATTACAACACAAACTTATATGTAAACAACAACCATTGACGTTTTCTTCAGTTATGTTTAAGGGTTGTAATACGTAATATAACTACAATAACAAATAAGAACATAAGAACATAAGAAAGTGGGATACTGCAGGAGGCCGACTGGCCCATACAGGGCAGATCCCTTTCACACCCATCCCAGCACTTCCATGTGCCTATCCAACTTCGTCTTGAAGCTCCCTAGCGTCCCCGATCCTACTATAGCACTCGGTAGCCTATTCCACATATCCACAACTCTATTACCAAACCAGTGCTTGCCTATATCCTTTCTAAATCGGAATTTATCTAATTTAAAGCCATTTGTTCTAGTTATTTTGTTATTACTGAGCTTCAGAACATCTTCCATTTTACCCTTGTTAATCCCACTTACCGCACTTGAACACCTCTATCATATCTCCCCTAACTCTACGCCTCTCTAATGAATGCAAGTCTAAGCTTTTCAGTCTTTCTTCATATGGAAGGTTTCTAATATTATGGATCATTTTTGTCATTCTTCTTTGTACTCTCTCCAAAGAATCTATGTCCATTCTATAATTAGGACACCAGAATTGAACCGCATAATCCATGTGTGGCCTCACTAATGCTAGGTAAAGTTTCAAGATAACGTCAGCAGTTCTGTTACTCACACTCCTAGATATGAACCCAAGAATCCTGTTTGCCTTGTTGCGAACGCTAATACATTGTTTTCTTGGTTTCAAGTCGTTGCTAACAAATACACCTAGATCTTTTTCACAATCTGAGTTTTCTATTTCCGTGTTACCTAGTTTATACTTAACGTTTGTATTCGTCTTCCCTATCTGTAGTACCTTGCATTTATCAGTATTAAAATTCATTTGCCAGTCTACTGACCACTCATGTAAGGTATCTAGATCTCTTTGAAGGTGTTCAAAGTCACTGTCTGAATTTATCACTCTCCCCATTTTGGTATCATCTGCAAATTTACTAATCCTACTAGTTATACCTAAATCAAGATCATTAATGAATATAACAAACAGCAGAGGGCCTAATACAGATCCCTGGGGAACTCCGCTTTTGACCGCACCCCAGTCTGACTTAAATCCATTTATGCTGACTCTTTGTTTCCTACCAGTTAACCATGACCTAATCCATTTTAATAATGATCCACCTATTCCATGTGCTTCTACCTTCCTTATCAATCTCTCATGAGGGACTCTATCGAATGCTTTACTGAAATCTAAATAAATTATATCATATGACTTATCATTATCTACCGCTTCATATACTTCTGAGAAAAAGCTAAGCAAATTTGTGAGACAGGAACGTCCCTGGGTGAATTTGTCATTGCTTGGGTTCTTGAAAAACCGTCATCAGTCAGGCGAGGAAAGACGGAGGAAAAAAAGTAATTTCCAGACACGTGTGTAAGGAAAATGGACGTGTGTGTGTGTGTGTGTCATATTGTACAGGCACAGAATAACTCTGTTCTTTATTCCCAAACATGAATCATTGCCAGTACATTACAGTAAGATGAGTTGACTTACGACGAGTGAGGTCTGCCAGAACCTACAGGCATGACATACAGATGGCAGGGGTTGGCCCCAGTGGTTGCCACCCCCCCCCCCTCCCCTCACGGTATAGTGTGGTGGATGTGGTGTAAGAGACAGCCTCGTTCTCCCGCATTGTCTCATGTCTCAAAAATATTTACACATTTACCTAACAAAAAAGGCAGGGAAAGGTCAGAGATGTCGTTCACTGAGGCGAGGCGGCGTCCCCTTACCAAACACCGGAGATATATTCCATATTTTGTGTACACCCATAAAGCTGCTCTACCTGGGCAGACAAGGACAACATTATGACCATTGTTAACATGTCAGTACTTAATATGGCAACAAATACTGTATACGAAGCAAGTGTAGACCAGAAGGTATGACCTGCAGTGTACAGCAGACGAACAAAGGAATATAATCCGTGGGGCAATAGTCGCTAAAAAAGTTTTACTTTCCATGAAGTAAAACAAAGACAACAGTATTTTGTTTTAATAGTTTATGGTTTATTCTGTCAACCAGTGTGTGTGTGTGTGTGTGTGTGTGTCTATTCTAAATATTTTTCTAACTCCATGAATCATTTTTATGTTGGGATCTCCTGAAGAGTCTCTACCCCAGCTTATTTCACCTGAAGATTAATCACCCTAATGATATTTTGGGGGATGAAGTTAGGTTAGGTTAATCTCTTGGTGAAATAAGTTAGGGTGGACATTATTCAGGTGATCCGCGTGTTGTATGTAAACTTTCACTTGACACAATATTCACTGTGCACAGGATCAATTATGTTTATAGATGAAGGTAGTGCCAGGAGGCGTTGTCCGTCATCGTCTGCCTTAACAATATGAACAGACATGTGAGGCCGCCATGAATATGTATACTGGGTCTGTGAACAAGATATACGAAACACACACAGCGATGTTTGAGGGAACACTGCTGGTCCAGCCGCCAGGATGCAGTTGACATCATTCAGCCGTTCCCATGACAACAGGCATCCATTTTCACAATGACTCGCAACTGGGACCAAAGTGAAATTAAAAATAAAGGCTCATTTCTGCACAAAGTAATTAAATGTCAAGGACACAAACTCGTTGTCCTTAAAGACATTGATAAGTTGGTATATCGTGCTGCCACGTAAACTTTTAATGTTTACTTCAGCCGAGAGCCCAGGAAGGTCACATAGTTAGCCAGCGCCTCAATTAATTATTAGGTCGATGGTTGAACCAAGAAACAAACATTATTCTCGTTTTGGTGGCGCGGGCAGCGCCGAATAGACTTGCTGTCTCATTAACCCTCTGAAAAAGAATCGCAAACACTATCACCTTGACTTTTATACCCGCCAGCTATACCAAAATGGGACCATAGGCGCCATCAGTACCCAGTCAACTGTCTGACCACTTATCGGTCGATACACACGGGGATAAAGACTAACAGAGTTAAGAAATTTATAGAAGACGTTGATGAAGTGGAGCGAGTATAATAAGCAGCTGCTGCTACAAGAGCTGTGACAAACTCACCCCTGAAACACAACACAGTACAATTATCTTGGAAATTTTGTGAGGAATCAATAGGTTTACGTTCGGTCAAGTGATACTATATTCTGGCCGGCACTCACATTATTTTACAAGCTTTCTCTCCACTAATATACTGACAGTCAGACGTAACTTTTCCGTACGTTTCATTATATCGGAATTGAGTGTTGTAAATATTCATGGTCGTGTTTTGGGATTTATAGAAAGAAAGACTAGATTAGGTTTGGGCACCACTCGTATGGATATATATTTAACGTGTTTACTCAAACCACCACACACCACCATCCTCTCCTAACACATCACTAAATACCGCCACAATTACCAACAAAACCACAACTACCACCACCTTCACATAACCCCAGCACAACACACTACCACTTATAAAACTTTTCCATCCACTTATAAAACTTATCATGTAGCCTAGCAAGCATACACCTTACCTCGTTGTCACTTGTTACTTTTTCACCAAATTTTCACTCTGGCGATTTACTTTTTTTTAAGTTAATCCAGAATATAACAAATGAGAAGTTGAAAGAAGATTTAGGAGAAAAGTAAGAACCTGTTTGGAGGGTACGAAGCAGTAAGGTGTTGGAAACGAGTACTTTAGGTGACTTGTGGGTAATTCTGGTCGTGAGTTTTACAGCATTCTGTCAGGAAGGAAGAAGGGAAAGTAACCCGAAAGTTGGCTGAATTGTTATTAGTATTTTGCCCCGTCTTCTACCAGGAAGCTTTATGAAACTTTACGTGAGGTATGAAGCTGTGTCCAAGTTTTCTGCGGGTTGGGGGAGGGGGGAGGAACTGGCCAATCTCAGTTCTGGCAGACAAAATATTTCTCTGTTTTGTACAGGACTTTGTCTGTCTCTTTCGTTCTCCGAGTACCAGTGGGCCTCAAATACGAGATTATGTTTAAGTGCTGACGGAATATTTAGTAATAGAGGAGTTTTTGTGTACAGTTAAGGTCGATATTCCCCCGACACTAGGCAGTATCTGGCATAGACTTGTGGGTAATATTCGTGATAGGTTTATAGCTGCTATAAACTACTGTTATGTAGTTATTTCCCAGCTTGAGGGACAACAGCTGAAACACGACCCCCTAGACCAAGGCCATTCGCACCTTCCAACAAAATTTCAGTTCTCTGACTTTAAATTGTAAAATTGCAACCCCCCCCCCCGGTGCCCTTCCCGGAAGAACAAGAGATAATGTACGATTATTCTCTAGTCCACCCACAATTCCATACTACATTTCAGCTCTCTACAAAACGGTGGAAATATATAAGGAACATAATTATATACTCGTATATATACTAGTTCCTTACTCACAGATACAACACACCGTCTCCCGCCACTGATCCAAATCTTCCACGCGTGATCTTAACCGCAAATTTTCACCAGTTCCCCTACTTCCCTGGCCAGCTGCACCTGTTACTCTCCCACCAACATACACACGCCTACCCCAGCCCTCCCTACCTAGCCCTCGCTACCCTAGTTACTAGAGTATGTAAGAACATAAGAATGGAGGAAACTGCAGCGGGCTATTTGGCCCACACTGGGCCTTGTTACCTTCAGTTCATTATTCCTGTTTGCTTTTCTTATTTCGGACCAATACTTTATAATATTCTCAGAGGTAAACTTCGCCACGATTTATTTTCCTACCTATAGCCTTCATTTGTCCAATAATATTCTCCTAAATAATTATTTATCCATATGGGGTCATTTTTATTTGATCTGAGTTTTCTGTATAGTATATTTTGCCTTTGTGCGTCAAGTAACTCATTATTTACTTTTTTGGAGAACTCGTCAACCTCAGATCTCATGGTCAGGTCATCCTGAACAGTCATATTTTGTGAGGTTATCGTTGTCAGGTCACCAGGTAAAGTGCGGTCGCTCTCCGTGGGTACATTGTTAGGTCACCTCATGTGAGGTCATATAATTCACCCTTTAAACCTATCAAAGTTTGCCCTTCTAAAATCGGAAATGTAATGGAATTTTCCTTGCAACTGACATAAAGTTCTATTTTTAATCTCACCTCTTTGTGATCGCTGTTAGCTAGTTCGTTCCCTACCTTGACGTTACTAATAAGGTTTTCTCTGTTTGACAGAACTAAATCTAATATATTATTACCCCGGGTGGGTTTGGCTATATGTTGACTTAGAAAACAGTTCTGAACTGTTTCAAAAAACTCCTCTGATTTTGAGTTACCCGTAAGGTCGATCCAATCTATTTGGCTAAAGATAAATTCGCTTACTATACAGACTTTCCTATGTCTGGATGCCCTGCTTATTTCATCCCAAATAAGTTGCGCATTAACTCCATTGAGATTAGGAGGTCTATATATTACTCCTATGATTAATTTTTCCCTGCCATCGGTTAATTCTATCCAAATTGTTTCTGCATTCAGTTCACTGCAGGACGGTAGGTTAATGGATGCTACAGTGTAAATAACCCGGTAGACACAACACCAGCAAGTGCAGCGCACTTAATATTGGAAGAACAAATACTTATAATGTATACAGCCTTAACAACATCAACCTAGAGAAGTCGACTTGTGAAAGAGACCTAGGGGTACTTGTAAGCCCGGACCTACGGCCTAGAAAACAGTGCGTTAATGTTCGAAATAAGGCAAACAGAGTATTGGGTTTTATATCTAGAAGTGTGGGTAACAAGAGTGCAGAGGTCTTATTGCGCTAGTTAGGCCGCACCTCGATTATGCGGTTCAGTTCTGGTGCCCCTATTACAGAATGGATATAAATTCACTAGAGTCGGTGCAGCGAAGAATGACAAAAATGATTCCGGGACTTAGAAACCTTCCATATCAGGATAGGTTAAAGAAACTTAACTTGCATTCCCTAGAAAGACGAAGAGTGCAGGGAGATATGATAGAAGTATTTAAGTGGGTGAAAGGAATCAATAAAGGGGATATAGATAAAGTTCTTATAATATCCGAGCAGGATAGGACTAGGAGCAACGGATTCAAGTTGGATAAGTTTAGGTTTAGGAGGGAGACAGGAAGAAACTGGTTCACAAATAGGGTGGTGGACGAGTGGAACAAGCTTAGCAACTTTGTAGTAAGTGCGGGAACTCTGGAAAGTTTCAAAAGGAGGCTGGATAGATTCATGGATGATAGAGAGTGGTAGTAACTCTGGACAGGAGCTGCCATGCACAGGCCAACCGACCTATTGCAGACTCCTTATTTTCTTATGTAACTCCAGCTAGGTAGACTGCATACTATTGTAGCACCTGGACGGTATACCGCATACTATCGTAGCACCTGGACGGTAGACCGTAGACTATGGTAACACCTGGATGGTAGACCGCAGACTACAGTAACACCTGGACGGTAGACCGTAGACTACAGTAACACCTGGACGGTAGACCGTAGACTACAGTAACACCTGGACGGTAGACTTCATACTACAGTAACACCTGGACGGTAGACCGTAGACTACAGTAACACCTGGACGGTAGACTTCATACTACAGTAACACCTGGACGGTAGACCGTAGACTACAGTAACACCTGGACGGTAGACCGTAGACTACAGTAGCACCTGGACGGTAGACTTCATACTACAGTAACACCTGGACAGTAGACTACAGTAACACCTGGACAGTAGACTTCATACTACAGTAACACCTGGACGGACTAGACTGGACGGTAGACTATACTACAGTAACACCTGGACGGTAGACTTCATACTACGGGACGGTAGACTTCATACTACAGTAACACCTGGACGGTAGACCGTAGGTAACACCTGGACGGTAGACCGTAGACTACAGTAACACCTGGACGGTAGACCATACTACAGTAACACCTGGACGGTAGACCGTAGACTACAGTAACACCTGGACGGTAGACTTCATACTACAGTAACACCTGGACGGTAGACCGTAGACTACAGTAACACCTGGACGGTAGACCGTAGACTACAGTAGCACCTGGACGGTAGACCGCATACTATCGTAGCACCTGGACGGTAGACCGTAGACTATGGTAACACCTGGATGGTAGACCGCAGACTACAGTAACACCTGGACGGTAGACCGTAGACTACAGTAACACCTGGACGGTAGACCGTAGACTACAGTAACACCTGGACGGTAGACTTCATACTACAGTAACACCTGGACGGTAGACCGTAGACTACAGTAACACCTGGACGGTAGACTTCATACTACAGTAACACCTGGACGGTAGACTGCATACTACAGTAACACCTGGACGGTAGACCGTAGACTACAGTAACACCTGGACGGTAGACCGTAGACTACAGTAGCACCTGGACGGTAGACTTCATACTACAGTAACACCTGGACGGTAGACTAGACTACAGTAACACCTGGACGGTAGACTTCATACTACAGTAACACCTGGACGGTAGACCGTAGGACGGTAGACAGTACACACCTGGACGGTAGACCGTAGACTACAGTAGCACCTGGACGGTAGACTTCATACTACAGTAACACCTGGACGGTAGACCGTAGACTACAGTAACACCTGGACGGTAGACTTCATACTACAGTAACACCTGGACGGTAGACCGTAGACTACAGTAACACCTGGACGGTAGACCGTAGACTACAGTAGCACCTGGACGGTAGACCGCATACTACAGTAGCACCCAATATTATTAACTCTTTGAAAACAATTCTAACCTTCTATTTGCGGTGAACTGACCGAGTAAGAAAGTCTAACCCCTTGAGTACGATGACTGTACTCGTTGATCCGAAGCTTTAATAACATAATTCATGGGATTACTTACAAAAATAATGAATGTCCAAATGATCGATATGTGACAACCTCCATGTATAAGCCTCGTGATGATAGCGAAACAACTGTCTATCAGGATATTTAATGCCAGTCATGTTCCCGCGATTGGTTGTTCCCTAAAGTGAATGAGACTGGCTCATCTATCCTACAGGAGTCAATAGAAAATGACGTCAAAGTAGAGATCATCGCTGATTGGCTTGTTCGTCCAGGCAAAACGGGCAGATAGTGATTTCGTTGCAGCGTAGTGTAAGCCAACGATCCATGAGAGGTGAGTTATGTTAATGAAACGTAACGGGAAGTAATGCTACGTCACACTGGCGAGCGTCGCTTGTGTGAAATGTGACCCCGTGTCTAAATGTTGATACAGCGACTCACGCTGATTGGCTGAGGCATGCAGGCAGTGTTTACGCAAAATGACGTCATAGTCTCGAATGTCTCTAATTGGCTGGAGGCGAGATGGAAGACTGTAAATATGAAATATATATTGATGAATTTCAAGCTGAATTATTTGTTATTGTAACCTGTCAATTGAGATTGTTTTTGTTATTAATATTCTTTTATGGATTATGAATATTTTCGAACCTTTCTCAGTCTCGTAACCCAGACTCGGAAATCTTTTTCGCTGCCGATGTTCATGTTATTTTATGTAGGAATATATAAATAAATACCAAAAAGATAGAACGGTTATCCGTGTCGGTGAAACTCAGAGCGGCAGCGCTGTAGAGCTTATACACTGTAGTGCTTCGCACACTGTAGAGCTTAATACACTGTAGTGCTTCGCACACTGTAGTGCTTCGTACACACTGTAGAGCTTAATACACTGTAGTGCTTCGCACACTGTAGTGCTTCGTACACTATAGAGCTTCGTGAGCTTGAAGATACATGGTCCTAGCCGAGTAATAATTCTACTTAACAAGCTTCCGTAAGTCTATGAGACCCTTACCCAGCTGACTAACTGGTCCACTGAGAACACACACACACAATATGGTGATAATTCATTATAAAATCTAATAAATGTTTACAGCCGTTATAGGAGCTGTTATGAGGGACAACAGTCGTGTGGTGGAGGACAGTGACAGACCACCTTCATATTATTACTGTTTACGTCACACAACGCGCCTACGTGATCAGTTTAAGGCTCTTGTACTTAGCTTCTTTTTTTTTTACGGGGATTAGCCCACCAGGGCACAGGTAACCTACCCACATCAGGGCCAGGGGGGGGGGGGCGAAACTAAAAAATAAATAATAATAATAATAATAATAAAAATAATAATAATAATAATAATAAAAATAATAATAATAATAATAATGACCACAAAAAAAATGAAGTCTCGGTGTAAACGCGTTTCTCAGAATACTTCGACAATTCCAAGATATTTTTCTTCTATGATATTCTCGTCGGAAATTAAGGATAACCGAGATGTTATTCTTCCAATATTATCTTTTGTATGTCACAAGTTCCTTGTTTACCTCGGGCGGAGAAGCTCTTTCCCCCCTCAGTTCCTGCTTACGTGTGTTCGTTTGTTCGCGCATGTGCGGGGGCGGTGTGGTTATACTCAGGCGTACTGTTTGAGTCCCTGGTCTATTTTCCAACTGCTTAAATTGTACTCAGGTGTACTTACAATTTGAGGCATTTATCTAAACTTCAAGTACTTATGGTTATTACTCACTCAGGTGTAGTAGTGTACTGCCAGTGCTTGACGAGTGATTGGACAAGCACTTGACAGGCTAAAAAAATCAGCCGAACATCAAAGATAATCCTTCACCAATAAGAGAGACAATCCCTGACTCATTAATTCAGAGAGCAGAAAGTGTAAAGTAATTAAAGGAAAATAACCTTTGATCTATGAAACATATGACTGTGTCGAGCATCCAGAATAATTAATGATAGAGTTCAAGTGTTTTATCGCCGCCTGGAGCACACTGGTCCTAAGCAGAGTATATCGGGTCAAAACTCTACAACTTTATTCTTTTTAGTTATTCATATAATTAAAACCTTCATGGCATTTTGTGTATAACGGGGCAGTAACGCTATAAGTAATGTAACGTTGAACAGTTTTGGGTGAAAACGAAATTATTCTGGACCTTTTATATTTGTGAGGATAACCTCTCCTCCCCCCCAAAAAAATAATACACCGAGTTTATCACCATGCGATTAATTAAAGACAATTTATATACTAAATTATATATATATATATATATATATATATATATATATATATATATATATATATATATATATATATATATATATATGTTGCCCAAGCGGCTAACGAGCCGATCATTTGGTGAAGAGTATAAAAGAAAAGGAAAAGTAACAGAGACGTGACCGATCGCCCAAGCGACTAACGAGCCGATCAGTGGCGAAGAGTATAAAAGAAAAGTACAAGTAAAACCTGAGATAGTTATTCCCCCTACCAAGAAGTACAAGTTCTAAGAAAAGAAGAAAATATGTATATATTTGATGGATAACTTTTCTATTTATTATGAAAACTTAATGGATACTAATAACTCCTTATAAATATTGAAGAATCAAATATTAACTTAACGAAACTCTGAAGGTTATTTGAAGATAATTGGTTTTCAGGCTCAGCGGAATAAGGTATCAGGAAATAACTGTACTGTACAAGGACAGACTGGACCTTCATTGTGTTTGGCCCCACCATTTCGGTTACTTTACACGTCACAGACTGACAAAGTTTCATTTCACATTATATTTGATATGGGTATATATAAAAACACATTGTAATTTATTAGCCAAACATATAAAATTTCCGTATCTCCGGAAGATTGACGTCACGGCGTCCGTAAACGTCATTAGCAGACGACGTATCAGACGAATTTCCTTAAAACGGTAGCCCTGAGTGCTACACCTCCAACCCAACACGGTATGTGGGTATTGCTGCACCTCCACCACGGTATGTGGGCAGTGTTACACCTCCAACTCGGTATGTGTGGAGTAAATCCAAAGACGGACATGTTGCTTCAGGTGCACGTAACACTCACTGGAGAAGGACCAGTCTGTCTCACGCCGGGGACCTCCTGGTACTGACCTCCTCCACCGTGTCGTGTCTTAAGTCGTAGTTTAATGCGAGAATTAGTACAACACAACGACCGCAATTGGTGGTTTAAACAGAGTGACTAGATTAATCTTACTCTAGTTCAGGATATTTAACACTTGTGTTGTCACTATAGTACAGTACAGTATATTGACAATTATGTCTTAACCTAACCAAGTGACTAAAATAAATATTGCAGGTTAATTTAGTAAGTCAGATAATTTGTTAGTTTTCAAGTAACGTGTTCGTCTTATGGTAATGTTGCCTTCATTTTAACATTCGTTCATTGTATCTCAGAGATGGAAACTTTCGTAATGCGGCTTAGTATAGTTAATACCTTCTACTGCGTTAAATATTTAATTAATGAAATAATTACGAGTTATACTTGTTAATGATATATATTACAGGAGTAACAGCTATCGTGTGTTAAGCGTAAGCCTCTCTCTCTCTCTCTCTCTCTCTCTCTCTCTCTCTGTACCTCGTTATCTCATATGCGCTATCCTCACTACTCCGGCCTCGTCCCCCACACTATAGGAAAACAACAGCATAAAAACAAACATACCAAGAACTAATATCTCTCACCGGTGGACGCTGGACTGTGGTGGTTGCTGGGATAGGGACGAGCGAGAGAGAGAGAGAGAGAGACTCCTAATAATGGCCCTTACCTTGTGTTCGAGGTGGCCGGCCCTTAAGCCATCTAGGCATGAACACACCAGCCACACCCTGAGATGACGAGCTGCATGAGCTAGTGCTGAGTAATAACTCCAAGAAGACCGGACAACTTACTAACTGCACTGGTTAACCATTACCTCGGAAACACGATCAGAGACTCAATTAACATCCAGGTTCCTATTTTTGTGCTGAGTAAACAAGAGGGAAATGATGTACAGAATCTTGCCTAACTTCACCCTGATGACTATAACACCACAGCTCGCCTATACAGACAGAGACATGATAGACAGACAGACAGGCAGACAGAAAGATAGACAGACAGACGCACACATAAACCATAACCCTCCTTTATAAATGTCAGACCAAACATTTCTCTACCCTCTCAAGGTCGTCTCTCACCAACAGTATACGACCTTTGAACACTTTTTTTTGTACTGACGTAAAATACACCTCCTTTCAGACCGAAAATACTCTCTCTCTCTCTCACACACACACACACACACGTACTCTGTCTCTCTCTCTCTCTCTAAAGAAAAGATGCCATACAAAATTTCCATTCAAATGAGAGCCAGCAACCATTCGTCACCAGAGTCCTTGCACTAGTATTGTATATTTAGGGCGAATGTAAACTGTATTGTTTTCAGAGAGAGAGAGAGAGAGAGAGAGAGAGAGCTTTATGGTGGTTTAACATCACTGTATTAAACCTCATGTATCACAATAATCAATGAATCAAGATAACACACAAACCACTCATTAAACCAGTATCACGAGACATTATCAAACCACAACGATAAACCGGTTACGACATAACAGTGATAATAAACTGGAGCAACAAACACCAGGCATTATCCCGGTATTGGACACTTACCGGGGTAATAAACGCTCTAATTTAATTATACCTCGGAACTGCAGGTGCCTACGTAGGTAATTATGTCGATAATTACCTGATATTAGTTGGAGTCTGACGAAAATGATGATCTTATTGTATTTCGGACACAATATGTTACACTGTTGATCTTGGAGTGTGTGTGTGTGTGTGTGTGTGTGTGTACGCTTGTATGTGCGTGTGATTGTATGTGTGTGTGTGTGTGTGTATGTGTGCTTGTATGTGTGTTTATCGATAATTTTTCTTACGTAAATTTTTTTCGGAAATGAACGAGCATTTTATTTTGTTGAAATTGAACTAAAAAATAAACTCAAGTAATTGTATTTCGTTCATTTTTATATAATGATGGGAGTTAATTGGGTCTCTTGTCCAAATTCATAACTGAAAAGAGTCAAGTAATTATTTCTTATTACGAGATGGCGAACTGCACAGAGAGAGAGAGAGAGAGAGAGAGAGCTGCGGGGACCTACACTGGACGTCTCTACACTAATCCTCCCCCAGTGTCTAGGTCAGTCAGGACGTAAGAGGGTTTAGCGAGCCTCTACCTCCACAATTCAGCTCTCACTCTCACCTTATTCCTTTATAATAAAATAAACACAAAAAGCTAAATACAGTTCAGATTCTGGTTAAAATTTCACGTCCCGAGGAAGCGTTTGAGGAGGTGAGGTGAGGTGACGTCACTATGGTTGTCAATACGAGGTTGGTTGTTGTTGTATCTTATTTATGAAGGTAATGATAGGGATTTGGGTTGATTATTTGGTTAACGAGAGTGTGACTCGGTTAAGTGTGAGTTTCCGTCATAATAAGTTAAGTTTCTGTTGATGTATGCACTTGTCTCCTTCTTCTATGGTTTATACATTAGTAGTCACATAAGTCACACTCCGCCTATCATACCC
>NW_024752280.1:0-9995 GCF_018991925.1 Homarus americanus
CAGTTAGCTACTTGTTATCCGACCGTATTGGTCCGATCTTTTCTCGTGTTTTAGTTTGATACATTTGGTAGAATCCTTTGGGGGTTTGTCTTCGCCTCCCTTGCTATCCTTTCCTCATTATTCCTCTCAGCTTTCCTTATCTCGGTTTTAACCCTACTCGCCAATACCTTATAATAATCCCGGAGGGAAATTTCACCACGATTTATCCTTCTACCTATAGCCTTCCTTTTGCCAATGATGTTCTTTAAATAATTATTAATCCATTTAGGGTCATTGTTGTCTGATCTGAGTTTTTTATATGGTATGTTCTGCCTTTGTGCACTAACTAACTCGTTATTTAAATTGTTGTGGAACTCGGCAATCTCAGATCTCGTTATCAGGTCGGTCTCGACCGTCGGGTCTCCTGGTATGGCGAGGTCGCCCTCTGTGGGTGCATTGAGTGAGGTCACCTCATGTGAGGTCATGTAGCTCACCCCCAAGCATGACACCCCCTACCTCAGCTGCCTCTTCAAACTGTCAAAGTTTGCCCTTCTGAAATCTGGGACTTTAGTGGAATTTTCCTTACGTCTGCCCTGAAAATCTAACTGGAATCTAATTTCTTTGTGATCACTGTTTGCAAGCTCGTTCCCTACCTCGACATTGCTAATGAGGTTTTCTCTGTTCGACAGAACTAAATCGAGTATATTATTACCCCGGTTGGGTTCGGTTATATGTTGACTTAGGAAACAGTCCTGGATCGTTTCGAGAAAATCCTCCGATTCCGAGTTACCCGTACGGTCGGTCCAATCTATTTGGCCAAGGTTAAAGTCGCCCACTATACAGACTTTGTTGTGCATGGAAGCCCTGCGCATTTCATCCCAGATATGTCGCTCATTAACTCTATCAAGATTGGGAGGTCTATATATTACTCGTGTGATTATTTTTCCTTACCGTCGATTAATTCTATCCAAATTGTTTCTGTAGTCCGCTCAGTTTTCATTTCCTTATTTATTTCACACTTCGTCCAAATGATTAACTTTGATGCAAACTACCCCAATAGAGCCACTCACCCCCCCCACAACAGCCACTGCCCCACCACCACCGCTCCACCACTGCAAATGCGCCACCACCACAGACCACTGACCCCCTTCAAAGCCACTGCCCCACCACCACCACTCACTGCTTCGCAACCCCACCATAGCCACACCACAGCCACTGACCTACCACCACCACTGCCGCCACACCACCACTGCCCCACCACAGCCACTGACCCACCACAACACCACTGTCCTAGCCCCGCTGCCCCTGCTGCTTCTACTGCCGCAACTGCCCCACCACCACAAAGACCACTGACCCCACCACCACTGCACTGCTTACCACCCCACTGTCTCACCATCACTGCGGCTGCGCCTGGCGAGCCAGCCACTGACCAGCCTGCCCCACCAGCCACGCCACTGCCGCCTACAGCCCTTCCACAATCATGGTACCCCACCACCACGCCCCCACCAACGCCATGTCGCCACCCCACGCACCATCACAGCCTCCTGCACCGCCTATTTACCGTCGCCGCACCACCGCTTAACAGATCGCCTTTACCACCACCGCCTCCTGCCATCACGTCCCCACCACCTGCCCCACCACCACCACTGTCACTTACCCACCACAACCACAGCACCACTGTATCGCTGCCACTGTCCGCCACCAGCCGCTGCCCCACCCAACCGCCGCCAGCCACCACCGCCGCTATATCACTTTACCACCACCAGTGTCCGCCACTCGCACCACCACACCTTTTCACCGCGCCACAACCACAGCCCCACGACAGCCACTGACCCCCCACCACAGCCACTGCTCCGCCACTACCCCATCGCCGCCACACCATCACCACCGCTGCGCCCACCACTGCCACTGACCTACCACCACCACTGACTCACCACAGCCAATGCTTCACCACCACCACTGCCCCACCACAGCCACTGCAACACCACCACCACTGCCCCACCACCACCACTACCCACTGCCCCACCACCACCACCACACTACTGCCACACCACTTACACGCCACCGCGCCACCACCACAGCCACTGACCCCCCCTACAGCCACTGACCCACCACCACCGCTCCACCACTGCAAATGCGCCACCACCACAGACCCACCACAGCCACTGCCACACCACCACCACTGCTCCGCCACTGACCCACCACAACCACTGCCCCACCACTGCTCCGCTACCACTGCTCCGCCACCACCGCCGTCACACCACTGCCCCACCGCCGCCACACCACTGCAACTGTTCCACCACCACCAGTCACTGCTCCGCAACCCCACCACAGCCACACCACAGCCACTGTCCTACCTATAACCACCACTGCCGCCACACAACCAATGCCCCACCACAGCCACTGCCCCACTACACCACCGCCGCTCCACCACCGCCGCTCCACCACAGCCACTGCCCCACCACCGTCCCATCACCACAGCTGCTCCGCCACTGCCCCAGCACCACCACATACCCACCACCACTACCCCACCATCACCACACCACTACCACTGCCACACCACCACCACTGCTCCGCCACTGACCGACCACAACCAATGTCCCCACCACTGCTCAGCTACCACTGTCCCGCCGCCACACCATTGCCCCAACACAGCCAATGACCCCCCACCACCACCACTGCTCCGCCACTGCCCCACCAACCACCACCACCACTGGTCTGCCTCTGACCCACCACCACCACTGCTCCGCCACTGCCCCGCCGCCACACCACTGCCGCCCCACCACCTCCACCACTGCCCCACCACCACCACACTACTGCGACAGACCCACCACCACCACAAAATCACCACCGCCGCACCACTGCCGCCACACCACTGCCAACACCGCCGCAGCAACACCATCACCACCGCTGTCCCACCACCGCCACTGACCCACCACCACCACTGACTCACCAGAGCCAATGCTTCACCACCACCACTGCCCCACCACAGCAACACCACCACCACTGCCCCACCACAGCCACTGCCCCACCACCACCACACTACTGCCACTGACCCACCACCACCACCACTGCCCCACCACAGCTACTGCAACACCATCACCATTGCAACCGCCCCACCACTGCAACCGCCCCACCAGCCACTGCCCGTCAAATCGCCACTGACCGCCGTCACATTTTCTGCCGCCATGCCGCTGTCACCACCACCACCACACCGCGCCGCGTGACCACCTCCACCGCTGTCACCACCACCTGCCCCACCACTCCGCCGCGTTACCACCGCTTCCACACCACCGCGCCACCACTGCGGCGCCACCACTGCAAAGCGCCGCCACAATGCTGCAACGCCACCGCCACTGCAGCCAACCCACCACGTCACTGCTGGCCACCAGCAGACCGCTTACCCCACGGCCGCCCTGCACTACTGCCGCCATGCCGCCTTGTGACCACCTCCTGCTGTCACCGCCACTCTTTCTTCCGCACTGCTGCCGCGCAGACCCACCGCACCCACTTCCACCACCGCGCCGCCGCAAGTGCCTGCAACACGCCACCTGCTGGCCCCACCACGGCCTGCTGCAGCACTACCACCACCACCAGCCGCCCCACCACAGCCGCCCCGCCACAGCCACTTCCTTACCGCCCGTGTCCATCACAATATCTCCGCAGCCACCACAGCCACCACAGACTGAGCCTACCACCACCTCTTGCCGCCACACCGCCCCACCACCAGCACCGCTGACCCACCACCCCCGCCACAGCCACCTTTACCACCACTGTCCACCACGGCACTGTCCACCACAACCACTGATCCACCACCACAACACCACTGTTACCCCCACCACCACTGTCACCACAGCTTCTGCAACGCCGCCACCACTACTGACCGCCCCACCGTCCACTGCCCCACCACAGCCGTGGCCACTCATCACATACCGCTCATTCGCGGCCCACCACAGCCGCTGGCCTGCCACCTCTCTCCGCCACACCACCACTGCTTCTCCCCAGCACCGCTGACCCACCCTGACCCCTGCCCCCACCACCGCTGTCGCACCACAACCACTGCCTCACCACAGCCACGCCACCGCTGACCCACCACCGCTGCAGCTGTCCTGACCACAGCCCCGCCAGGCCACTGACCGCCACACCGCCGCACCACTGCCCTCTTTTCCATAACCGCTTTACCACCACCATGCCGCCACCCCCACCACAGCCACTGCCTCACCACCCTAACCCACCACCATTAACCCGCCGCCGCACCACCACTGTGATCGTTGACTCACCAGCACTGCTTTCACCACCGCCCACCACCACCACTGATATCTGACACACCACGGCCTGCTCCGCCACTGACCCAACACCACCGCCCTTACCATGGCCACTGCTCGCCAATGACCCAACACCACCACTGTCCGCCACTTGCCTACGCCCACCACTGCTCCGCCGCACCCACCACAGCCACAGCCCACCAGTATCCCTATCACAATCCTCGCCACCACCACGCTGCCCTACCAGCCCCGCGACCCACTGCCACGCAGCTGCCCCACCACCCAAACCACTGACCCCCCCGCTGTCTCACCATCGCTGCAGCTGGGCAACAACAGCCCCACCAGGCCACTGCTTCACCACAGCCACACCACGCCCTGCTGCCACTGCTCCACGCAACTGCCTACCAGCTCACTGTCGCCACCCCCACGACAACCTCTCCACCACTAACCCACCGACGCCACCACTGCAATCACCGCTGCACAGTCGCACAGCTCCACCACCACCCCACCTGCGCGATCGCCGCTGCTTCCACCACCACTGCTGATCGCCACCTCACCGCCACCACGTCCCACCACCACTGCCCCACCACCACCCACCGCTCGGCCGCCACCCACACCACCTGGCCCACTGCTGTCGCTACCGCTCTGTCCCGCCACCTCCACCTTCCTTGCACCGCCGCCACTGTCACCACCGCCCCACCACAGCCACTTCTGCTCCGCGCCCACCACCACTAATGTCCCGCCACGCCCCGCCACCACCACTGCTGCCCCCACCTCCGCGCCTGACCATAGCCCCGTTGACCTCTGTTTACCAGCGGCGATATGCTCCGCCGCTGCCTCACCTTCCGCCACACCTTCACCACCGCTGCTTTGCCCTGACCTGCCTGCACTCTGACTCACAATGATGTCTTCACCTGCCACTGCCCCACCACTGCCCCACCACAGCCACTGCCTCCAGCCACCTTACCCATCACCGCAGCGTGCCTGCTCCACCACCACACCGCTATCACCACCGCCACACCTTGCGCCCAGCTCACCACCACCACCACTGTCCCCACCACCACACTGCGCCACCGCCCACACGCCATCGCGCCTCCACTGACCACTGGCTTCCGCCGCGCTCCTGCGCTTCAGTGCGCCACCACCACAGACCCACCACGTCGCTGCCACACCATCACCACTGTCGTCACTTACCCACAGCCACTGCCCCACCACTTCTTCGCTACTCCCCGCCACCACCACCGCTACACCACTGCGGCTGTTTTCACCACCACCAGTCACTTATCCTGCTACCACCAGCCACACCACAGCCGCATCCTGCCTGCAGCCCCGCCGCCGCACAGCTAATGCCCCGCCACGGCCACTGCCCACGCACCGCCCCAGCTCCACCACTTTGGCACCACCGCCTTCAGCATCACCACCTTGCTCCATCACGGTCACTACACCACCGCGCTCCTCCGCCGTCCATCACCACGGCTGCTCCGCCACTGCTTACCGCCACCACTACCACAGCACCACCCGCGCCGCCGCTGACCCACCACAACCACTGCACAGCACCACCACAGCCCCAAATCACTGCTTTGGCACCATCACGGCCCCCACTACACCGCCGCCGCTCCTTTCGCTGTCGCCGCCACCCCGCCACAGCTCGCCACTGCTTCCACCGCGCCACACCACAGCCCCGGCCACTAACCCCCACCACAGTGCTGTCGCCCTGCCTCACCGCCACCACACCATCACCACCGCCGCCCGCCACTGCCTGACCTGCCACCGACTCACGCAGTGTACCACTGCCCCACCACAGCCGCTGCACCGCCACCACTACCACCGCCACCACAGTCCACCAGCCACTGCCACACCGCCACTGCCTCACCACTGCCTACCCTGCTCACCACCACCACCTGGCTGCTAGCCCAACCACCACCACCACTGTCCCACCCCCACCACCCTGCACAACCTTGCACGCCAGCGCCACCACCTGACCACTTACCCACCACCACCGCTCCGCCACCGTGCCACCACAGACCCGCAGCCATTGCCACACCATCACCACTGCTCCGCCACTGACCCACAACCTGCCCCACCTGCTCGCAACCACTGTCCCGCCACCACCGCCGTCACACCACTTCTCACCGCCGCCACACCACCAGCTGTTCACCACCACCAGTCGCGCTCGCAGCCCCACCACTAGCCACACGGCCACTTATCCTGCCTGCAACCACCACTGCCACACAACCAATGCCCCACAGCCACTGCCCGCCACAATACTTTCTTACCGCCCAGCACCACCGCAACTTGCTTTACCACCTTTAGCGCAAATCGCCCTTCTTCTCCACCGCGCTCCACCGCCAGATCCATCTGGTGACTCTGCCGCGCCACCACCACCCGCCACCATCGCACACCACTGCCACCACCACCGCTATCCGCCACTGACCCCACCACCTGCTGTCCGCCGCTGACCCACCACAACCACTTTCTTTACCACTGTCCGCCACCACCGCGTCACCGCCGCCACACCACCTTTAACACGGTATGACCTACCACCACTTATCGCCGCTGCCCACCAGCCACCACCACCGCCATCGCCACTTTCTTTACCTCCACCGCCTTTACCACATGCCGCCTACCACCACCACACTACTGCCCACTGATCCACCACCGCCAACATCACCGCCGCACCACCGCCACACCACTCCCCTACCACCTACCGCCGCAGCAACACCACCACCGCTGACCCACCACCGCCACTGATCCACCACCGCCACTGGCTCACCACAGCGATGTTCGCCACCACTGCTCTCACCACGGCAGCGCCGCCACGGCATCGCCACCACCGCTGCCCCACCCACGGCGACACCGCCACCTCTGCCCCACCACGGCAGCACACCACCACTGCACGCCACATTTTCTGCAACGCCATCGCCACTGCAGCCGCCCCACCACAGCGTTGTGACCACCACCAGCCGTGTCCCACGGGTATCGTCACTACCGCCGCCGTCATTGTCACCACCGCCGCACCGCCGGCCCAGCCACCTCCACCGCATGGTCCCACCTCCACCAGCCCCCACCACGTTCTGCCTGTGACCCACCACGACTTCACGCCACCGCGCCGCCGCAATGCGCCTGCCTGCCCCTGCAGCCTACCACCACTCTTTCCACGGCTCTGCTGCTCCATCGTCACTGCAACCGCCCCGCCACAGTTGCTGTTGACCACCACCATAGCCATGGGAACGGCCATTGCCTTTCACCATCGCCATGCTGTTCCCACCACCATCACGCCTCCGCAACCGCCTCCTGGCTGTTCACCACACTCTGCCGCTGACCCACCACACCAGCTTCCGCACCTCGCGCCGCCGTGGATGTGCCACCACAGCAGCACCGCCTGCTGCAGCCGCCCACCGCGTGCGTTCTGTCGACCACGGTGGTGACTCCCATCACAGTGCTCATAGCTTCCCATTACTGTTTCGCCGCGTTCTGCGCGCCCGCTTTGGACCACAGCTTCGCGACCCTGCATGACACCGTGGTACCAGTAGTCCCGCCACGCCCGCTGCCCTGCGCGCCTGACCACCGCCTGCGGAGCCGCTGTTTCTTGCTCGCGCCGCTGCCGCCGCCGCGATTGCCTGCGCCGCCACAACGCCACTGCTGCGTTTGTTTGCCTCCTGCCGGGCGCATCTTGGCCGCTTTGCCGCCGCCGCGTGGGTGTTTTGTGGGTGGGGGATCACTGCATATGCATTGTTTCGCCATTGAGTTGCCACAGTTTATGTAGCGGTGTTTTTCACTGCCCGTACGGTGCTGCTTACCACCGCCGCTCTGCTGCCGGCCACCACACCACCGCGAGCACCACAGCACTGCTTTAAGGTGGCGCTTTCTTCAGGCTGCCTTAGCGCCTGGCCACATTTCCGCTGTGGCTCGCTGTTGCCCATTAGATCGATGTTGCAGTTACCATATAGTCCATTCTTTCACCTAGAATATCATTTGTTACGTACCCGTCACCGCTGTGTTTCGCATTACGGTTCCTTCACGGACTGCCTTTACCACCAGCGCCACTGGCTGCTTGCGCCACCACTCCTGCATCGCAGCCCACCATGCCACACCTGACCACTGACTGCCCGCCTTTACCACAGCCACTGACCCGCCAACACCGCTGTCATGCACCACTGACCTGCCGCTACCCACTGCCTCCCACCACTGTCTCACCATCCTGCGTCTGCGATGGCGAGGCCCAGCAGGCCGCTGATTTACCACAGCCGCAGCCCTACCTGATCGTTGGCTTCTCCCACCACCACTGCCAATGCTCCGCCACCCACCACAACCTCACCCACCGCCTAACGCCGACCACCACACACCCTGCACCATCCCACTGCTGCGTCTTTGACTCCTTTGCCGCCCCGGCCGATCGCCGCCTTTACCATAAACATCATATCTTGCTTGCCTCCACCCACCCGCCACGTCCCCGCGCCACCACCCGCCGCCGCTTCCCGCAATACGGTACCTTATCCGCTTTCTGCGCTGTCGCCACCACCACCGCTCTTCGCCGCCGCCATCCCGCCACCGCCCACCACGGTAAAACTATCCGCCTTTACACCACAGTGTCGCCATAATCACATGCCGCTTGTCACCGCCGCCGCCGCTTATTATTCCCGCATCACCCGCATACCGCCACCGCCAGCCCCGCCACTTTCCATTCCGCCGCAGCCGCCGCCAGATAACCGCGTGCGCACTTTCTTGCCACAATGGCTCTGCCACCGCCAGCACCACAGTACTCTTTCTTGTGCCACCACCATATGACCATTACCGCAGTACTTATTTTCACCACCGCCATGCCGCTTAATCACCGCACCGCGCTTGACCACCTCCACCCGGCAATCCCACCGCACCTGCTGCCGCCGCAGTACGCCTTCCCGCCACTGCAGCTTCCCACTGCCGGCTCCTGCCGCAGATAGCCACCGCCACTGATACCGCGATACATTTCATCATTACATAACAGCGCCCGCCGCCCCCTGGGCCGCATTTACCAGCTTCCCCGCTGCAGCTGTCACCACCACCGATCGCCATCGCAGCCACCACACCATTGATATACCATCACCTGCCCCCCGCACCACCACTGCCCCTGCAATGCCAGTACCCATTGTCACCGTCACTTTCCCCCACCACCATCACCAGGCCCACTGCTTACCACCGACCACGCCGCGCTTCCTGTCATGCATCCCCACCACCCACTCTTACCGCCACCACCACCATCACGCCGCCGCTATCCGCCACTGATACCTGACCGCACCAGCGCATATCCCTTCAACGCCCAATCACACGCCGCCCACCGCCTGCTTCCCCAGCGATACATATCCGCCGCATCCGCTGACCCGCCACCCATCACCGCTGTTACGCCTCCACCGCGCAATGCCGCCATCTCTGCAACCACTTCACCGCCGCAACACCGCGTCCTGTCACGTCTGCACCCCCACCCACCTGCGCCATCACGCCTGCCCCCACCACCACGTGTAGGTCCAGCATCCAGGGTGAACAAGACCACAGGAGGAGGTGTAGGGGTCCAGCATCAGGGTGAACAGACGACACAGGAGGGAGGGTGTAGGTCCAGCATCAGGTGAACAAGACCACACAAAGGAGAGTGTAGGTTCAGCATCAGGGAGAACAAGACCACACAGGAGGGAGGTTGTAGTTCCAGCATCAGGGTGAACAAGACACAAAGTAGTGTGGAAAGTCCAGCATCAGGGGTGAACAAGACCACAGGAG
>NW_024752281.1:0-18684 GCF_018991925.1 Homarus americanus
ATCTGGTGTCGGACGCATTGCAGGAGTCGAGGGTCACGTCCCCACGCTGTTCATGCTTCAACTCCCCTGGCCTGTAGATAGATAAATAGATAGATAGATAGATAGATAGATGTATACACCCTAAACATGTATAGTGGGTCGTCAGTATTCATATGGATTCTGTTCTGAAAAGTTGACATGTATAAATCTCTGTCTCAAGTTGGGTTAGGTTCCTAATTGGTCAAGTTGGGTTGAATTTGTTACTTAATTTAAAATATCCCATAGAAACAACTATTAATAATATAAATAGGAACAATAAATAAAACATAGTGTTATCTTATTTTTACAAACGTTTTAATTTAATATCGTTTCATTTAATAAGATTTTAAGGGTTTACTAAATAAATATTAAATCAAGAGAGTCAAGTAGCCATTGATAAATTAGTTTCCCCCAGCCCCTCACCTGATGGCATATAGCTGGGCCATGTTGTTACCCAGCTGATGAAAAAGTTGGTGCTCGAACTGTAGATGATGATGATGATAATGATGATGAAAATGATGATGATAATGATGTTAATTCAATACAAACTGCCATACATGTTTACAATTGGATAAGCATTTTTATAAATTATATGGGAGAGAGAACGACAAGACTTCCCACCCGATGAGTAACAACATGGCGTCTGCAGAGCCATCTTACCGCATGGGCACGCTGGCCAGTTGACCAGGGCCCCACGATATTAGGGGCCCCACGATATTAGGGGCCCCATGGATAGAGCACACCACTACTAATGAAGTACATGTAGTTCCTAGGCATCATGGGTTGCTTTAGGCTTACCCACGCAACCAACAACAAAGTTTGTTTTACTGGAGATAAGACACCCGGTGAGCCATGACTACGACATATATTTTCCATTAGTGTTATGTTAGCCAGCCTATAGGGAGAGGCCATTGAGACAGTGTTGTTCATCGCCTCACGCCCCAAAAACACATTTTAATAGTATCTCCTAGGCCATGGGTTAGTTAAGACGTCGTCCACACCCTCTCCCTCCTGAAGGGTACGGGACGCCACACAGTCCTCCACCTGTCCTGTGGACCATCAGTGACACGAGATTAAGTGTGTTAATCTAGGTTATTATCCCCGTGGAAATATTACGTGTGGAAGCCTGGTTGTGACAAGAGCATTCCAGGCTGGCAGCAAATGTAACACTTGAAGAATTAAGGCTCTGTTAAGTCATACCCATAGTAGAGTAATCACATGTGTCCCCAAGTTGAAAATTGTTGATTAATTCTTTTGCTTTACCAATTAATCATATGTTTCAACAATTGTGTTATTCAATGTAACAATTAATTATATGTTTAATTTTACTGAAAGTTTTAGTTTTCATTTGAGTGGGAGGGTAGGGGCTCCAGGATATTGCTTTGCCCAGGGCCTACAGAATTTATGATGGTAAAAAATGCCATGTATATGTATAACCAAAGACAAATGCTATATATGTATAACCAGTCATACAAATACCAACTGCATGAATGACGACAACCGTATACATATTAACCTGTATACATACCAGAGTTTACAAACACCTACACAAATGTATGTCATCACAAACCGTGTATTAAGCGAAGCGATCGTGCGGACGAGCTGGGTGTTTGCGCAATCCAAGGCAGCGATCTTCTTGGCCTGGGCGTCAATGCGGGCGTCTTTGTTGTGCATTTCTCTACGCATCACCTCTTGTTCGTGGCGAAACTCTTGTTCCATATTCATTAACCTGAGGAAATAAGAGAGGAATTGTGATGTAGCAAGAGATTTGGTGTGTGATGAGTCTGTTGATATGAACTATATAGAGATGAGAGTTTGTTATATCGAGGGTCCATTAGATGTGAAACCTCCTTCTAACGAACTGTATAGAGATGAAAGTCCATTATATCGAGGTTTAACTCTTATTTAACTCTAGATATAAGAGAATAACGTCTGTGTTTACGTCCGTTTGTTTACCTCTCAACAATAACTCTCATTTGAACTTCCTGCTGGTCCAGTACTTGAGGTGGAGCCGTAGTGTGGGGCGTCTGGTACTGGGTAATGCGTCTCACATCCTTCGACCAGCTGCCCACACTGTTCCCTCCTGAACACCACGTATTTACATCATCCTCGGAGTCCTGGTAACAGTGGGAGGGTCCTCGGGGGAAGTCCTCTCTGTCGCAGGATCTAAAATTAGAGTTATGTTTTTAAAAGTCGTTTAGGTGAAGTTAATGACAAATGATTTTATTCAGCTCAGAGGTGACCCCATACACAAGGTGTTAGTAGACTATCACCACAAACACCTTCACTACAGGGACGACACTTTTAATATTTGGTTAACAACAGAGGTGACCCCATACATAAGGTGTTAGTAGACTATCACCACTAACACCTTCACTACAGGGACGACACTTTTAATATTTGGTTAACAACAGAGGTGACCCCATACATAAGGTGTTAGTAGACTATCACCACTAACATCTTCACTACAAGGACGACACTTTTAATATTTGGTTAACAACAGAGGTGACCCCATACACAAGGTGTTAGTAGACTATCACCACAAACACCTTCACTACAGGGACGACACTTTTAATATTTGGTTAACAACAGAGGTGACCCCATACACAAGGTGTTAGTAGACTATCACCACTAACACCTTCACTACAGGGACGACACTTTTAATATTTGGTTAACAACAGAGGTGACCCCATACACAAGGTGTTAGTAGACTATCACCACTAACACCTTCACTACAGGGACGACACTTTTAATATATGGTTAACAACAGAGGTGACCCCATACACAAGGTGTTAGTAGACTATCACCACTAACACCTTCACTACAGGGACGACACTTTTAATATTTGGTTAACAACAGAGGTGACCCCATACACAAGGTGTTAGTAGACTATCACCACTAACATCTTCACTACAGGGACGACACTTTTAATATTTGGTTAACAACAGAGGTGACCCCATACATAAGGTGTTAGTAGACTATCACCACTAACATCTTCACTACAGGGACGACACTTTTAATATTTGGTTAACAACAGAGGTGACCCCATACATAAGGTGTGAGTAGACTATCACCACTAACATCTTCACTACAGGGACGACACTTTTAATATTTGGTTAACAACAGAGGTGACCCCATACACAAGGTGTTAGTAGACTATCACCACTAACACCTTCACTACAGGGACGACACTTTTAATATTTGGTTAACAACAGAGGTGACCCCAAACACAAGGTGTTAGTAGACTATCACCACTAACACCTTCACTACAGGGACGACACTTTTAATATTTGGTTAACAACAGAGGTGACCCCATACATAAGGTGTGAGTAGACTATCACCACTAACATCTTCACTACAGGGACGACACTTTTAATATTTGGTTAACAACAGAGGTGACCCCAAACACAAGGTGTTAGTAGACTATCACCACTATCACCTTCACTACAGGGACGACACTTTTAATATTTGGTTAACAACAGAGGTAACCCCATACATAAGGTGTGAGTAGACTATCACCACTAACATCTTCACTACAGGGACGACACTTTTAATATTTGGTTAACAACAGAGGTGACCCCATACATAAGGTGTTAGTAGACTATCACCACTAACATCTTCACTACAGGGACGACACTTTTAATATTTGGTTAACAACAGAGGTGACCCCATACATAAGGTGTTAGTAGACTATCACCACTAACATCTTCACTACAGGGACGACACTTTTAATATTTGGTTAACAACAGAGGTGACCCCATACATAAGGTGTTAGTAGACTATCACCACTAACATCTTCACTACAGGGACGACACTTTTAATATATGGTTAACAACAGAGGTGACCCCATACACAAGGTGTTAGTAGACTATCACCACTAACACCTTCACTACAGGGACGACACTTTTAATATTTGGTTAACAACAGAGGTGACCCCATACATAAGGTGTTAGTAGACTATCACCACTAACATCTTCACTACAGGGACGACACTTTTAATATTTGGTTAACAACAGAGGTGACCCCATACATAAGGTGTTAGTAGACTATTACCACTAACATCTTCACTACAGGGGCATCCATACAAAAGTAGTTAAGGATTTATCTTATACCTGTACTAGAAAGTGTCAAGAAATACACACTTGTTCTATCAAGTTTTATCTGTAATATATAAGATGTTTTTTATGAGATGTGATGATAAATGTTCACATAATGCTTCAGTTATATGAGCTCTGAGAGGCATAATTAAGCTTCAATTATATGAGATCTGAGAGGCATAATTAAGCTTCAATTATATAAGGTTTGAGAGGCATAATTATATAAGCAACATAATACTTCCATTGGTATAACTTCTACATGTGTTGGCAGACGTCGACTCACCTATAATTCCTTCCCCTTCTTCCGCTAATGCTCCGCTCATGATGTGATCTGGCTCTTAGCTCCTGCCTCAACGCGGGAGACGGTGCCAAGCAAGGAGAGCAGTGGGGATTGGAGCGGGGAGGGTGGGCGTGGGGGCGGCGAGAATGGGCGTGAGAGCGTGAGGAAGGTCGGGAGTCAGGGGAGGAATCGGAAGAGGATGAAGCAGAGCGGCGTTGGCGTGTGCGGCCTCGACTTAGGGACGTGAGGTCCTCTACACTCTGGGAGGTGCTGAGGCTGCTATACGGACCGCCTTCGTACCACAACAAGTAGGAAGTGACAATCAATACCCGCGTCTCCTATTACTATAAGCTATTTGATGTCTACTTAATAGTATACTAGCATTTATGGATAATAACTTAGTCATTTTTGTTTCATATATAATTACTTCACGTAGAGGTATATAATCTAACTACAGCATAGATGGGACACTGAATTACTGTACTATACTCAGGGGCATTACAGAAGGTCCACAATGTACCTTGAGGCTGAGTGACTTTGGGATTGTGTCTAGGCGTACCATGAAGCGACACGTGACCGGCGTGACCTAAGTAAGCCAGATGTACAGCCACGGCGCGATGCCTAGTGGTGGTAGCTGGGAGATGCAGAGGCGAGGCTACAGGAAACAACCACACACACACACATAAGCAGATTAACAAGCATAATCACTGTTGATTGGGAAGGAAGATATCAAATAACTCCATTACAGGGTGATAGAGGGAAGTGAGCAATTACTCCAGCGATTGATAAGGCATTTTATCCCTATAAGCTAGCATATAATATCTTAAGCTTTGATTGATGAACCTAGCAAGTCAAAAAATGCATTTAAATATCACAAATCTGATCGAAATATAAAAGCTTTGATATATTGAAAACTCACCTAAAGGGGACGCGTGGAGAACTTGTCTCAACCCCAGTACACCAGGATTCCCATTCTCACGAGACAACAAGCTCGAATTGTCAGTGTGTAGGAGGGGATCAACAGGGGAGGAAGACTGGGAATAGGCGAAGCTCTGGTATCCCGATGAGGCGATATTCGACAGCTGGGAGATCGACGTCTGGGAGCCCTGAGTGTTGTTCTCACTCTCCATACACAAGGCGTGTATCTGGTGCGAGCAGGAATCCATATAGCGGTATAACTCAGAGCATTCGTCGTGATACAAACCGTGTCTTTCCATAGGCGTCGGTAACCCAGTGACGGAATGGCTCCTCGACGCCAATGCCGTGCTTCTATAATGGTCATAAAATCAAATAAATACCACTAATATTTTATACACAATCACTAGTTAATATATATATAGCTACCTGTACTGTATGAATCATTAGTAAATAAATTATAATCTTTACTAAATCGAAAAGAATTAATTGGTTATTTATAGAAGGTAAATCATTGGTTGTTGTAATTTTGGAACATTATTTCACTTAGCAAATACAGGTATATTGTTATGAGTGTAATGTTATAAAAGGTACCAGTCAGATTATATTATACTGTACCCCAACAAAACACACCCACCTCCACACCCCACCCAACCCACCTCCACACCCCACCCAACCCACCCAACGTACCTAGGAAGGAGCCGAGGAGGTTGATATAGATGACCTCTCACAGGCTGCTGCTGGTGGGCGGCGGCAGAGTGAGGTTGCCCCGTAAACCCTCCCTGACGAAAAGGTGATCCAGTCGACCCCTCAGTCATGTAACACGTATTGCCGTTGATCTGGTTGACGTCTTGCAGCTGAATGTTATTGTTGTTTGCCTCGCTGTAAAGATTTGTAAATATGGGATATATTTTTTATCGAAGTTTGTCCTCTAAATCGATCTAAGCTTGTAATTATTTTTCTAAGCTTGTCCTCCCAAAATTGATCTAAGCTTGTAATTATTTTTCTAAGCTTGTCCTCCCAAAATTGATCTAAGCTTGTAATTACTTTTCTAAGCTTGTCCTCCCAAAATTGATCTAAGCTTGTAATTATTTTTCTAAGCTTGTCCTTCCAAAATTGATCTAAGCTTGCATTATTTTTCTAAGCTTGACCTCCCAAAATTGATCTAAGCTTATAATTATTTTCATCTAAGCTGGCAAAAAATCTTAATCTAAGCTTACAATTATTTTCAGCTATGGTAATACTGTATTTATGTAATAACTGACAGATGGCTGCAAAGAGAGAGAGAGAGAGAGAGAGAGAGAGAGAGAGAGAGAGAGACGTACACAGATGGAAACATGAAGTTCTCTGGTTCCGTCTGATGGTCGAAAGCCGTAATCAGGACGTAATCATCGTTAGTGTACAGGTCGTTCGATGCGTTTTTGTCCCGGTATGAAAAGTTTAGTCCCGGGCTGCCACTGACTTGCTGTAAAATTGATAGAAATTAATAAGTCATTTTGCTATTTGTTGTGAAACCTCGATTTACTGGACTATGAGGAGAGTTCATTATATAGAGGGTCTATTAGATTACAACCTAACACTAACCTAACCTAACACTCCCCTCTAGTACCCCAATCCTTCCCTCCAGTACCCCAATCCTTCCCTCCCCTAACACTCCCCTCCAGTACCCCAATCCTTCCCTCCAGTACCCCAAACCTTCCCTCCAGTACCCCAATCATTCCCTCCCCTAACACTCCCCTCCAGTACCCCAATCCTTCCCTCCAGTACCCCAATCCTTCCTCCTAACACTCCCTCCAGTACCCCCAATCCTTCCTCGTACCCCAATCCTTCCCTCCCCTAACACTCCCTCCAGTACCCCAATCCTTCCCTCAGTACCCCAATCCTTCCCTCCCCTAACCTCCCCTCCAGTACCCCCTTCCTCCCCCTAACACTCCCCTCCAATCCTTCCCTAACCAGTACCCCAATCCTTCCCTCCCTAACGTCAGTACCCCAATCCTTCCCTCCCTCCCCAGTACCCCAATCCTTCCCTCCCCCTAACACTCCCTCCAGTACCCCAATCCTTCCCTCCCCTAACACTCCCCTCCAGTACCCCAATCCTTCCCTCCCCTAACACTCCCCCTCCAGTACCCCCATGCCTTCCCTCCCTCCTCCCCAGTACCCCAATCCTTCCCTCCCCTAACACACACCCTCCAGTACCCCAATCCTTCCTCCCTAACACACCCTCCAGTACCCCCCAATGCCCCAATCCTTCCTCCCCCCTAACCCCTCCAGTACCCCAATCCTTCCCTCCCCTAACACACCCTCCAGTACCCCAATCCTTCCTCCCCTCCAGTACCCTCCCTTCCCTCCTAACACTCTCCAGTACCCCATCCCTTCCCTCCCCTAACACACCCCTCCAGTACCCCCAATCCTTCCCTCCCCTAACACACCCCTCCAGTACCCCAATCCTTCCTCCCCTCTCAGTACCCCAATCCTTCCCTCCCCTAACACTCCCCTCCAGTACCCCAATCCTTCCCTCCCCTAACACTCAGTACCCCAGTACCCCATCCTTCCCTCCCTAACACACCCCTCCAGTACCCCAATCCTTCCCTCCCCTAACACTCTCCACCAGTACCCCAATCCTTCCCTCCCCTAACACTCTCCACCAGTACCCCAATCCTTCCATCCCCTAACACACCCCACCAGTACCCCAATCCCTTCCCTCCCTTAACACTCCCCTCCAGTACCCCAATCCTTCCCTCCCCACAACAACAACCACCACCACGTCATACCCTCTGGTGTTGACAACAGACTGCCGCAGCTGCTTGAGAGACTGACTGTGCCCGGGGCGTAGACGACTGACTGTAGACTGCCTCGGCACCACCTGGTACCCCCATGTTGATTGTATTATCGACTGTGTCTTCTCGCCTGTAGCAATGTAGGGAGTAAATTATGGTGGATATCTATCTAAAGTATCTACAGTATATGTACAGTATCTATATCTAAAGTATCTATATCTACAGTATCTATCTAAAGTAACTATTAAACAAGCAACTTACTGGTAACTATTGGCTATGTGCGTCGGTGTAGACATATGAGTCGGTGTAGACATGTGCGTCGGTGTAGACATATGGGCTGGTGTAGACATGTGCGTCGGTGTAGACATATGGGCTGGTGTAGACATGTGCGTCGGTGTAGACATATGGGCTGGTGTAGACATGTGCTTCCTGGTGTAGACATATGGGCTGGTGTAGACATGTGCGTCGGTGTAGACATATGGGCTGGTGTAGCCACTGGTTGATGTCCACTGGTCGGCTTCTGGTCGTTTCCTAGGTACTTACTTATGTCGTCGACTAGTGCTAATACTCTACTAGCCTCACTCTTGTTAAGTTGGCCCATACCAACCCCCTCCCCTGAACTCTCCTCCCCACCGGAATATCAACAAGTTCTCACCAGAAGTTACAATTTCATTTAGGAAAGGAACGGAACCAGTGTTAAACAGAGGTGAACAGTGGTGAACAGTGCTTAAGTCAGTGAGAACAACTCAACAGTAACAGTCGTACCCAAGTTAACCTTCACACAGTGAGGTCAACTCAACAGTAACAGTCGTACCCAAGTTAACCTTCACACAGTGAGGTCCCAGGTACCCAGTGATAACGGCCCCCGCGAGACCCAACAACAACCACCGATGTGTTAATCCGTCTACGATAGGAAGGCCTGGGACCAAACCTCACTCATATAACACCATCTGTGAGGGAATTACTACACCACATGTCCCTCATAACACCATATGTGAGGGAATTACTACACCACGTCAAGTCCCTCATCACACCATCTGTGAGGGAATTACTACACCACGTCAGGCCCCTCATAACACCATCTGTGAGGGAATTACTACACCACGCCAGGTCCCTCATAACACCATCTGAGGGAACTACTACACCACGTGAGTTCCTCCTAACACCATCTGGGAGGGAGTTACTACACTACGAGTTTGCTGTTCAACACCTACATTAATCTGTATGTTCACTGTATGTTCCTTTACCTTTCTCTAATGAAGGCTTTTGTTGAACCACCAATGTATGTAATAAGTCTTTTATGTCCAATGTATATTTTCAGCCTTCGGGCAGCAGAACTTTTTCAATAAACCGTCAATTATTATTATTATTATTATTATTATTATTATTATACATTCCCATATACATTGTACATACACATTATATACATAAACATAGCATGTCCTCCCTATGTTGAATCGGCTGCTTGTCCAATTAACCAGTCCGTTCACACATATTTATATTTGGGTTTTAAGTAACGAAACCCAAATAGTAGTTCCTTTGTTTTATTATAAAAGGTTGTATATATAATTCCTGAGTGTATATCAACCGTAAGTCTCACTGTCTAGGAGTGAATGAGAAAGGGACGGTGTAAGGGCAGAAACGATCCTCCGGCTAGTTACCGCTGCTAACTCGCTCGTTTGCTGGTGCATACGACACTTGGGGTGGTTGGAAGGAGGTGATAACGGCAGCAACCCTCTCCGCCACGAGCAGATTCAACCCAGCCGCCATACCGTCAGTATCTAGCTACCCTGCTGTCCGTCAAATTCTGGCTGTGATCTCATCATAGGTCCTGGACTCGTGGGCTGTGTTCCCAGACCTTCACCTATCAACTGCCAACTCTCTGGTCATCTACCACTACCGCATACCACGACCATCAGTTCATCACATTCCGTCGGTGCCCCGGTGTTCTCCTGCCTTTTCAAGACGTTGCTGAGTGTGGAGTGAATGGACGCTTCCCTGCCATGAGTGTGCATCACCGTGTTCCAGAACCTTCCCCCAGGGCCACTGCCGTAGGAAATATTTGTTCATTGTTTGATTCCATTAATTGCTGACTCCCCTTTATTGTTCGATTCTATCAATTGTTGACTCCATTTAATTGTTTGATTCCATTAATTGCTGACTCCCCTTTATTGTTCGATTCTATTATTTGTTTGATTCCTTTAATTGTTGCTTCCATAAATTGTTTGACTCCCGTAATTATTTGATGTTTGTTGAGTGGTGTCAGAGTTTTGTTATATTTTTATAGTAAAGAGATGCCAATCTCTAACGGTTGTTTGTTATTCCTCGGAAAACCATGGTCCTTGACTTTCCTATATTAAGATCCTGATTAGCCTGGTAAGGGATTTCTATCCCTAAGTCCCAGGCCTTTACAGACGGCGTTTATGTATGATAAACGTTTGGTCACGTCCTTTCGATATGAGTTGAGGTGAGCTACTGAAGCTTAGGGGCATCGCAGTGCGTGCTTACAGAAATGCTGAGCTATGGGTCTCGCCCTCTTGGGTAAGTTGCCCGCTCACGTGTCAATCTCATGTGTTACTCATAGACAGTGGAAAGTAACAGGGTGGTGAATCTGAATATAATATCAGATGTATTGACCCATTTATATAATACGTTCTGTTGATGAGACAGGGGCCTATTACATCGCTCGGTCACCTACCAGCCGAGCTCCGTGAGGCCTAAATAACTCAGAGTACAGTACATCCTAGACAACCCTAACCATGTTATAAACAGATATGTAGACACTAAGCTGGGGAAATTACTGTAGGGGTATTCTCTACTACAGGGGACCTAGACTTTTGTGTCGTACGGGTTAGTATGTTATGAACAATGTTGAATTTGGATGATACTACCCGGTAATAACAGAACAGGAACATTATTGCCAGAATTAACAGAATAGAGGGAATCGTAAGACTTGGTAGTGCAAATTCCCATGACAGGTAAAATGGCAAGTTATTATTCAAATCAGCAAAATGTGTCTCGTTCAAGAAAGCTAACACTTTTAATTTCTCTGATACTATTCGAATATCCTTGATAGTGAAATTCATTATAGGAAGTGGAATTAACGCAGACTTGAGTTTTCGATTTAATGCAAAATGCTGATGAGTAGGCAAGGTCCGTAATGTACTACAAGTGATTTCACAGTAATCAGGAGCCTTGTAATGCCCTTTCACAACTAGCTGCTAAACACCATTTTGGCATTTTAAAATTACAGTAGTGAGATTTGGAAAGAACAAATACTGCACATTGTGAAGGTGAGCGTGGAACACAAGTCTTTAGACTAACTGGCCTATAACTGCATTCCGCTAACGCTGTGCGTACATTTGGTTGTATGACTGCCAATTCACATATTCCATCTGCAGCAGGAATAAATGCAAACAATGTAGGCTGGACATACGTGTAGGTGTAGATAAGACGACTTACACCGTGACAGTACCTCAGAATCCTCTATTGATAACAATGAATATTGTTCATCTACTAAGAAAAATTCTTTCGGCCTATCTAGGGTATACAGTGTGTCGTTCACAAACCAGGAGAAGGGTTCTAAATGCCATGCATTAAACTCATGTTGCCCTCGCATAGGAATGTGGATCAGAATTGCATTGTGCGTGAGGGTTGACTCCAACAGTGGGTAATGATATTGAACCTCATTGTCATTGAAAATCGGAGTTAAATGATACTGCAACTTGGCTATTTTTAAAGCTTCAAGAAGCGTCTGCACAGGCACAAGCTTCGCGTCCACACGTCCTAGCCCGGCATCTACAATGCTGTCTATTAGTTCATTTTTAGAGGTTACAATTTTATGAACTGAAATTTCAGCAGCATGCAAATATTCTGTGAAGTAAAAGGAGCCATTCTAACGCCGGGATTGCTTTCTGTAACCTAGTAACAATCCTCGAAACTTGGTTAGACTCCATTATTATTGCATTAACCTTTGATTCTAGAGCAGTAATCGCGTGAAAGGTTTGAGAAATAACACGATTCTGTTGAGATACAGCTTGAACGACAACGTTCATGAAACTATTATCGAATTCATCGAAGCTGTGCTGAGACCATGAAGAATGTCCAATGCTGATTGTAGTTGGCCGTCGACGTTTTCCATCTGACGCGAAAGTACGAGTTAACTTCTACTCGCAGAACGTAGTTTCATACAATAGTCATTTGGGACATTTTGCTTCTGAACAGTCTGTAAGGATGTATCAATCACATTATCATCAACTTGAGGTAAGACATTTATCTGGGTCTTCTTCAGACGATCCGCGTGCACGACATCTGCGATCTGTGCATTAGGCTTCCATATTTTGAATTTGTTGCCTGCTTCTTTTGAGATTATGCGGAATGTACCAGAAAATTTCGCCGAAAGTTTGGAGTTCCTTTCAGGTACCTGTAACATAACAGCGTCCCCAACGTTCAGTGCGATAGGTTTAGCATGTTTATGTTGTTTGATGTTCATTTCGGCGCGTGACGCCGCTAGCTGTGATCGTACTTGGTTATGAATTTCTGTAAAGACATGAATTTGTTTTGCCGCAAAATCATCCGTATTATATACCGGGTATGGCGCCTCTGTAAGGATGTCGTAAGGCAGACGTTTATCTGTGCCATAGACAATATAGTAGGGTGTTTTGCCCGTAGAGCTATTAACTGACCCATTAATCGACGCTGCAACCTGCGGTAACCAATCCTCCCATGCGTATTGAAAACCATTAACGATTGGACGCAGTATTTCTAGGATTTTACGATTGGTTCTTTCAACAAGGCCATTAGCCTGTGGATGATAAGCTGTCACAAAAGTTTGTTTAATTCCATATTGTAAACATATATGCTCTATTAGCTCATTCTTGAACTCTGTTCCATTATCAGAGAGTAGAACTTTAGGCGTAGTATATGGACATATGAGATTCATCACTAATGCATAGGCTACTGCTTCGGCCGTTTGCTTTTTAGTGGGATCAAGACCACGAACCTGGAAAAATGATCCACACACACTAAGACGTATCCTGATCCCTGATGACTCATTGGGAGTTGTAACACATCAACAGCGACTGTGTCAAACGGACGGTCTGGTGTAGGATATTGTAGAATCGGAGCAGGTGATCCTGTCGATCTTTTATGTTGAGCACATGCCAAACAATTAGCTATGTGTAATTCTATGTCTTTCTTCATAGTGTTCCAGAAATACTTCTTTGGTAAATCCGCTAAGCATTTATCACGACCTTGGTGACCTGCTTGTGGGACATCGTGGAACACTGTCATTACTGCTTTGCGCAACGTGTCAGGTACGACTATTTGAGACACATTACCCTCAGGAGATTTTCTCGTCCTATTGAGTATGTTATGTCGTAATTCAGACTGACTTAAGGGAAGAAATAACTTGGGGAGTTTAACATCCTCGCCCGATTCGAGAGCAAAAATAACAGCTGACCAATATGGGTCGCGTCGTTGCTCATCTTCCAGCTGCGAAAGAGTGAATGCTGATACAGGCATAACTGGTGCTATATTTCTTGACAGAGCGTCGGCGACAACATTCGCCCTCCCAGGTAAATACCTAAATTCGGGGTCAAACTCTTGAATTGTCAGATACCAGCGTGCTAATCTGCCTGATAAGTTTCTGCCATGGAACAGTTCGGTGACTGCCGCATGATCAGTAAAAACAGTTATCTTGTAGCCAAAGATAATGTCCTTGAACTTCTTAAGTGCCCACACAACGGCTAACGTTTCTAAATGCGTCGCCGAATAACGTGTTTCAGCATCGATTAGTTTGCGACTTGCAAATGCTATCACTCTAAACTTCCCACGCGTGTCCTCTTGCATGAGCACTGCTCCGACTCCAATTCCGGGAGCGTCAGTACAGAGAGTGAAAGGTTGAGTGTAGTCTGGGAATGCTAGAACCGGGGCATTGGTTAGCGCTGTCTTCAATGCCGTAATACTTTCCTCGTGTTCAGCATCCTATATAAACACTGCATCTTTTTTGAGCAACCTCGTTCGGGGCGATGCTAATGTTGCATAGTCCTTGATAAAGGAACGATTATAACCAGATAATCCGAGAAGGCTACGCACATGATCATTTGAGGTAGGACGCGGGAACTGAGATACAGCTTTGACTTTATCATTAACTGTGTGTATGCCCTCACCGTCGACTACATGACCAAGGAAATGGATTCTGGATTTTAAAAACTCGCACTTTGAGAGTTTTATTTTGAGTCCTGCTGTGGAAAGTTTGGCCAAAACTTCACGCAGTTTTATCAGATGGGAATCGACGTCCTTACTGACTACTATTAGATCATCCAAATAAGCGCAGACTGTGTTACCAATTAGTCCGGCAAACAGGGTGTTGATCATTCTTTGAAATGTTAGTGGGGCATTTCTGAGACCAAATGGCATTCGTAGAAACTCAAAGTGGCCTAGAGGCGTGCTAAATGCCGTGATTTCTCGTGATTTTTCATCGAGTGGTATTTGCCAATACCCACTAAGCAAATCTAAGTTGCTAAATACCGCATTATCCTTGCCTAAGGATTGCAATATGTTACTCAAGATAGGCATTGGGTACCTATCAGGGATTGTTTGATTATTTACGCTCCTGAAATCTATGACAGGGCGCTATCCACCATCCTTTTTCGGGACGAGGAATAATGGGCTATTAAAGGGGGATTTTGAGTGTCTAATGACATTCTCATCTAACATACCCTGTACCATATCTTGCACTACAGCGCGCTGGGTATGAGGTAGTCTATAAGCTGGTACGTAAATAGGGGTGGTTCCTTCCTTTAACGCTATATGATGGGATGTTAAATCTGTCTGACCTAGCGGTTCCCCTGGCAAGGCTACTATTACTGTAGTCGGCAAGCAGCTCTAACAGGCGTGTCTTGCCCTGAGGATGATCGATCACCTTGACATGTGGCGCTATTTGATCTATCCTGGCCAGTCGAGTCTGTTGGCAATTCGCAACAATACCTCGAATTAGGAATTTATTTGGTTGCACTTCGACATTGCTGTGATATCTATAAAATCACACACATAACATCCTTTCTTTAATTTCTTGATAATGTGAAATTGCTCCCGCAATCCCGTAGACTTGTGTGTGTGTGTCTCACAGTAGACACAGCTGATTCCAAGGTCCGGTGATTGGGTCAATGCTCACAAAAATCCTGAGTACAGCAAACCGCCGCTAATTGTTACACAACGTCATCCACAACACCATACCTCAGAATGCTGAGACCATCTCTCAGACCGGATGTGTCATCATCACTAGGGTGGGTGCTGGGTGCTGGTAACTGGGGGTTGTTCACGCCATACGAAAGAATTTTGTTGACAGGATGTTGATTGATGAGCAGTCACAACAACTGCAGTCACGTCCTGTCACACCCTGGGCAGTGAACGAATCATTTGCAGAAACTAATGTTCACTTTAGCTCACAGGATTGTTGCGTTGGTGAATTCCTCATTCTGGTAATGGAGAGTACTCTTCAACATTGCAGGTACTATCTTCCAACTCTTGCTGCTGTAATCACGCTGGGAAGGTGTGTGGTTGAGGTCGAGAGATATCTCTGACGCAAGATCCGCCTTCCTCTTAATAGGATTGGTAGACAACACTTTCGTCCTAGCGGTGAGCATAGGTTCAGAATGACTCATTGCTGTGTAGGAAACACCTTTAAACGTAACACTATTATTACGTGGATGAACATCTATCATGTTCTTTCGAAGAGTTGGTAGACCAAGTAACCCGTTAGCTGGCAAATTGAACTGCTGAACTATATAAAAGTCCGCGTAGAAGGGCGTACCACGTCTTGAGAATCTGAGAGGTAACGTCACCATTCCTTTGATGCTCAGCTGAGTACCTGAAACTCCTTCGAGCTCAGCGTTACTAGGCCTCCATTTGAATTTGCGGTGAGGGAATTTACGTTGTAACTCGTGATATGATGTCAAGGCCAATACATTAGCGGCACTGACAACACTTCCACTTTGCTAAGCGCCGCTACTAATGAGGCCGCTATAGAAGTGCTGTGAGGAGGGGCGGGAATTACCCTACCTATCCCTCTCCTTGCTGTAGTGTGCGCTGGTCTTCCCCCGATGACTTGTCCTGGGGACGTTTCTGCTTGCGCCTATACGACACCTCCGTTTCACTTAGGTCCACTCCCCTAGCTTTTATTAGTATATCGCACTCATGTGAACTATGAGATGTCGATTTGTGAAGAGCGCACCATTTGCGCGCTGTCTGGGTAGGAGGAGGAGGTGCTGCTTTTGCTCCCTCACTGTTTGACCTTGAGAATGGCTTTGCACCGGGTGTGGCCTTAAAATTAGCACTATTACCTCGGAGCTGAAAACAATCTTCCATTACGTGGCCACGTTTATTACAATGTGCGCATCGTAACGGTGTTTTCTGTTTATATGTTAGGCGGGGAGGAGCGATCGGAGCTAAGTGTGTCGCATAAGGAGTCTGGGAGTGAGGCATCTGTGGCATCTGAGACGGCTGGGGTTGTGGTGACGTCACTGAGGGTTGCGCCAGTAAGGGGCCCGTAGCCTGGGGACAGAGCTTGTTTGCGTATTCCACCATATCCAAGGGTGGTTCATACTGTACTTCCTGTGCCCGGCTATATAAGGGAACACGGACGGAAAGAAGAAAACTTATTAGTTCTATCAATGTTTCCACATTTTCCGGTGGCATATCACCCCGTGAGTTGTACCAGCCTGATGACCGGAAGGTCGCTTGCATGTCCTGGCGAACCTCGCCCGCGATGTCAACAGCGTCAACGGGTGTTTCGTTTCGTATACCTGGAATACAGCGATCCAACCATCTGAAGATCCATTGCAGTTGGCCCAGCTGTGACCTACCCCCAAAAATCCCAATTAGTGTTCGCTTGAACTTTTCATAGTCAGGGCTTTGTAAACCAAACGCATTTAAACGACTGCCTGCATAGGAACCCTGCGTTATATGGGAACGTACATATGCTTTCTTTTCTTCGTCAGTCGTTATGTGACTATTGCGCATGCTATCTTCACATGCACGAATAAAATGTGCGACCCTATAATCGTCTTGTCCCGTGAAATTTCGAACATAATCGCTGCGCTGCATGATATTAATAACATTATCAGCTTTAGGTGTGGTAGTAGTACTGGTGTGAGGGTTAGAAGATGCCATTTTAGTGTTATTAAGCAAGTTAGTATTCTTACTCTTAACAGAAGGCTGGGTTAATAAGGTTGTTACCGATTTAGCAACAGACACACTATCACCTGTAACAGGGGTAACTGCTTTAGTATACTTAGGTGAGGTACTATAGTGATTACCAGACCGTAGGGTACGACGGTTTAAGTCGTCAAATGATTCGTCAATAACTTTCTCACTACTTCCTACCGACTCATTTAACTGTGTTCCATACTCAAAATCTATGTCAGTCTGGGCTTGATCATTGATGAGTTGGTTATCAGCAAACAGTTGCTCTAGGCGTTCGATTTCATCTACATTAGACATGGGAAACTTAGAAATTATCTATTAGCCCCCTTGGGTCAATGAATACTTAACAGTAAGTAGATCACTTGCCTCTCATTTACAAGACAATGAATATTAATTGTAGTTAATTTTTAAACTATCAATAAGAAGACAGACACTTACAACTACTGTAAATTATAGGATTTCAATACATTAATCTTACATTCGACACTTTATCATTGAAATAATCCTATCCGACGAACCTATCGGTGTGAAGATATCTCTCGAACGTGTTCATATGTGTAGAACTATGTAATTTAAATACCTATTTATACAGAGAAGTACGTCTGTATAGAAAATGTGAACCTTCAAAAGTTCTGAGTGGAGTGGTGGGTGGGGCCTCTTCCTAGGATGCGTGCGCTGCTGCTGGTTTCCTTGGCAACGAGATGACGCTTCTGCTTTGGTGAGAGACGAGTCCACTTGATTTAGGTGAGTTCCTCCTCCCGCGATCAGAAAACTATGATTGGTTATCACACTGGTCGTGCTGGTTCGCTGGCGAAAACTGCCGTGTGCCAATTCTTCACAGTCCACGTATATATGGAGATCTGTATGATGACACCGGAATTCGTAATTCGCGCTGACGACACAACAATACTGCTCAACTGCTAGTGAAATACCAATTGAATTCCAGGTTACGAAACTGTTGTTCAACACTGCAACACTGTAATGTCTAGGGAATGCTGAGTGGAGTCTATCTCAACCGGCTCAATCTGGATATATACCAACAGGCTGTAATATTTGTATATTACGAATTCTGCACGTATTTGTATGTGACAGAGATAAGGAGCGCTCACTACATATCGTCTCAATACGGGATATAGTTTTAAACACTCGGATTATGTAACGCGTCACTGCTGTGTGGTTTCTTGTTTTTCACAAGACACAGACGGATGATACGACTACCAGTTTGAAGAATCCGTACACACCGCTTGCCACCTATATGAATCGGTTGCTTGTCCAATTAACCAGTCCGTTCACACATATTTATATTTGGGTTTTAAGTAACGAAACCCAAACGGTAGTTCTTTTGTTTTATTATAAAAGGTTGTATATATAATTCCTGAGTGTATATCAA
>NW_024752282.1:0-16396 GCF_018991925.1 Homarus americanus
TCTGTCTTCTTGGGGAGGAGCACAGCTTGGATGTTAGGAAGGACACCCCCTTGGGCAATGGTGACTCCAGATAGGAGCTTGTTCAGCTCCTCGTCATTGCGAATGGCAAGCTGAAGATGACGCGGGATAATGCGGGTCTTCTTGTTGTCGCTGGCGGCGTTACCGGCCAGCTCGAGCACTTCTGCTGCCAGGTACTCCATGACGGCTGCAAGGTACACAGGTGCACCTGCACCAACACGCTCAGCATAGTTGCCTTTACGCAAGAGACGGTGGATCCTACCCACGGGGAACTGGAGTCCGGCCCTGCTAGAACGGGACTTTGACTTGCCCTTCACCTTGCCTCCCTTGCCGCGTCCTGACATGTTGCTGCTGCTGCTTTTCGTGATAGGAGTTAAATTTCCGCCCGCCACCTTGGTCTTTTATACCAAGCTCAGGATCAGGCCAGGTGGCCGTCTCGCGGACCCAACCAATGTAAGAGAGCCGTAGCTGCAGCCAGTCTGATCCTGAGCGGCCCGCTCGGTATATAAGGAAAAGTTAGTCGGGCCAGTTTTCAATTCTCTCGCTCCGCGCCACGAGTAACTGTGCCGCCATGCCTCCCCAAACTTCCGGAAAGGCTGCCAAGAAGGCTGGAAAGGCCCAGAAGGCCATTGCCAAGGGTGACAAGAAGAAGAAGCGCAGGAGGAAGGAAAGCTACAGCATCTACATCTACAAGGTACTGAAGCAAGTGCACCCCGACACAGGAGTCTCCTCCAAAGCTATGTCCATCATGAACTCTTTCGTGAACGACATCTTCGAGCGCATCGCTGCCGAGGCTTCCCGCCTGGCGCACTACAACAAACGCTCCACCATTACAAGTCGGGAAATCCAGACAGCTGGCCGACTCTTGCTGCCCGGTGAACTGGCCAAGCATGCCGTGTCTGAGGGCACCAAGGCTGTCACCAAGTACACCTCTTCCAAGTAAGAGGTTACTTGTGCACAACAAACACGCCATCCCACTACTACAACTTAATCGGCTCCATCGGAGCCACAGTTACATGTTAAAGAGACAGTTACCGACAGTGATATATTGAGAGGGAAATAAATAAAAAAAAATTATAATAATCTGCATTCTCTATTGGCGTAGAAACAGGACTAAATCGAAACATTATAAATAAATAAATAAATTCTGCGTTGAGTACTTTTACACCCACTGCAAAGTGACATACATGGAGTGTGTTTGGGTTTCATTTCTTGTTTGCAGCACGCCTATTTCATGTAAACAATTCATTTTATTTTATTTTATTGAATTTTCTTTTATTTTAGTTATTTATTTACTTACTTATTCTTTATATATTAATTTGTTACTAGCTCTTGTTTTTTGCACCCACCCACCTCCCGAATTGATGACCTACTATACATTCGTGCCTGCACGACTGTTACCAACTTACCGTTAGGCGATTTGGGTAACCGAAATTAACGCTCTCCTACCACCAACCATTTCGATTGTCATGAAAATTATCTTCAGAACAGTTCTTTTGCCCTGAGAAGGGCCGAGTTATAGATGTCTGGTAGGTTTTGTTGTGCTTTTTCTTTTTCCCCAAGGAAGAGGACTTAAGCACGCTCTCCGCGGATGCGCCGGGCCAGCTGGATGTCCTTGGGCATGATGGTAACGCGCTTGGCGTGAATGGCACACAGGTTGGTGTCCTCGAAAAGACCCACCAGGTAAGCCTCAGAGGCTTCCTGCAGAGCCATGACGGCAGACGACTGGAAGCGCAGGTCAGTCTTGAAATCCGGGGCGATCTCACGCACCAGGCGCTGGAAGGGCAGCTTCCTGATGAGTAGCTCTGTGCTCTTTCAACGACGGATCTCTACGAAGGCGATGGTTCTGGGCCTGTAACGATGGGGCTTTCTGACACTACTCGGTGGTGGCTGGGGCGGACTTGCGAGCTGCCTTGGTGCGTTGCTTCCGTGGAGCCTTTGCCTCCAGTGGACTTGCAGGGCAGTCTGTTTAGCGGGCCATCTGGACGACGAAATAGTCAATACGGGCGGCCCGGCAGGCGGGCTGGCTTATATACAGACATTCTCCACCTCAGTGGCCACCTCATTGGCCACGAGTGCCGCATGCGTCATCCGCAAGCTACGCCCCACCTCCAAGAGGGAGGGACGGCCTTGGATGAACGATACTACCGCTGCGTCCACAGCACGCCACCTACTCCCACCAAACCGTGGGCGAAGCCACACCAGGACCACCTGTAGTAGCAACCACAACAACATGACTGGACGAGGCAAAGGAGGCAAGGGACTTGGAAAGGGTGGCGCCAAGCGTCATCGTAAGGTGCTTCGTGACAAAATCCAGGGTATCACCAAGCCCGCCATTCGTCGTCTAGCTCGGCGTGGAGGTGTTAAACGTATATCCGGCCTCATCTACGAGGAGACCCGCGGCGTCCTCAAGGTGTTTCTGGAGAACGTCATCCGTGACGCCGTCACCTACACCGAGCACGCAAAAAGGAAGACCGTCACCGCCATGGATGTGGTTTATGCCCTGAAACGGCAGGGCCGCACCCTTTATGGTGTTGGTGGTTAATCAACCTGATGGACGGGCGCACACCACCACCACCACCACGACAAACAAATATACGGACCTAATTTTAGGTCCACATTTAAATCGCTAAAGAGTTGGTTAGACACTGAGTAAATCGTTGAAAATATATCCAATAACATGATCCTCTCTAATTCTGGACTTGTGGTATGAGTATAGGTTGTGTGTGAACGTGTTGGAACCACTTCCTAATAATTGTCAGTCAACATTCACCTAACCTCCAGGTACCTCACCTAACTTCCTGTAGCGTCACCGAACCTCACGAAATGTAACCCAATGTAGTTTATAATCTATCCTAACATGACATAACATAACCACGCACTATATTACTTCGGTAAGAGTAATGAGTTTTAATACGCAAAGTTGCAGTTAGCATTCATTCATACATACATACATACATACATACATAACATGCTAGTGGCAGGGGGGATTGAAGTGAATTTTAGGAGGATAGAATAGGTGCAGTGGCTAAACAGCGCTTGCGTGAGGGACTTTAAGCAGCAACTCGCCTGGATGCGGCAGGACAGAGTCAGGTCAAGCGTCCGGTGCATGTTGGGTTCCGCCATGGTTTCTCAGTGTTTGGTCGGCTTGATTGTGTGTGTTGTTTTCTTGTTTGGAGGAAATGTCTTGGTATTCTTCTTCTTAGCTTGAAGTTGATTTTCTTCTAACTCTTCTCCTCTTGTTGTTCGTCTTCCTCGTGTCTGCTATCATTCTGTAAAGACTATATATATGTAGGTAGGTATGAGTGAGTAACAGTTGCCGGTTACAGTGATACTTCATATTCGCTGGTGTTGTACTGTATGGCTTCGGTATTTCTTAATATACAAACGGCACCGTTAGGGGATTGAGGTATTTAAAAACCAGCCTACATTACTTATATATAGAAATAAATAATGTGCCTTGGAAAATAATGACGACTACTCTCTCCTACCTTCCCCAAACAAGGGCTTTTCGAAAGTATACATTGGACCCAAATGACTTAGTACATACATTGTTGGTTTAAGGTGAAGGAGCACACAGTGAACATACAGATTAATGTTTGCACGCGTAGATCATGTAAGGTGAGGTGTTGAACACCAGACACGTAGTGTAGTAACTCCCTCACAGATGGCGTTATGAGGGGCCTGATGATGTAGCAGTTACCTCACAGATGGTGTTATGAGGAACTTCACATGATGATGCTCTAGCAAAACATTCACTACGTGGTGTCGTAGCATCTTGGGGACACCACGTGGTCCACATGACTCACTCATTCAAGTGGGTGAGGTGTGGTCCCAGGCCTCTCTATCGTGGAGTCTCAGGGGAAGTATAACCGGGTACCTGGGACCTCACTGTGTGAAGGTGGTTAGCTAGCTTGGGTAAGACTCAACTGCCGAGTTGTTTTTCACTGAGTTAAGCACTGTTCACCACTATTCATCACTGGTTCCATTCCTTGGCCAAATGAGATAGTACCTTATGGCAAGAACTTGTTGATAGTCCGCTGGGGAGGAGGGTTCAGGGGAGTGAGTTGGTATGGGCCAACATATAAATAATAATAATAATAATAATAATAATTAACGGTTTATTGAAAGAGCTTGGCAGCCAGAAGACTGAAAATATACAGTTAAATATTTGGGGAATGGGTTACGAATTACAAATAATATACAAGTAACATGAGTGACACAAATAAGACATATAATAACTAGCTGGGGAAAAGCTCAAACTACAGTTCATTTCAACATAGTGACAGTGCAAGGAGTCGTGTTTACTGGGAGTGAGTACACTGATTTATTACAAGTTATCGATAATTTTTACAATGGTTGGGACTGGGCTGTTCTTATAGAGATCAGTTCGTGCACGTATGGGCTGGATGCGGTTGTGGTGTCGAAGAGCAATTCTCGGACTAGGGATCTCAGGTGGTAGTAGGAGCCGGTGTCGGGGATGGTGTAGAAGCTTCTTACCAAATTTGCAGATGAGGTCGTGGTGATGGTCAGTGAGAGTCTAAAGGGTCGGTCAGTGTTTTGAGCGCTTCTTGATATGTGGAGTAGGAAGGGTAGAGAATAATCTTGCATGGCCTCTTTTGCACTTTTTCTAGGTGTTTACGTTGTGTGGCATTTAGGGAAGAAGACCAGGTGAGCTTGGGAAGTATGAATGTTGTGTAAACACTGAGGAGCTCGTGTGCAGGAACACCGAGGGACTTGAGTCGGCGTAGGAGGTGGAGACGGAAACTGGAGGATTTGATAACTTCACTGACGTGTGGTTTCTAATTTAGTTTGTTGTCTATATGTATGTGTGTGTGTGTGTGTATATACTACTGTACTTTTTATATCCTCCTACGCAACCTAACCTATTATAGTTAAGTATAGTAGGCTATACACTATTTTGTTAGTATGTGTTATAAAATGTAATTGCATGTTATTATTATTAATATTATTATTATTAATATTATTATTATTCTTATTATTATTAGTATTATTATTATTATTATTATTATTTTTATTATTGTTATTATTATTACATACTAATATAATACTAAGTTGCCCACCAGATTTCCTCAGAGATGGGAGGAGCACATTGGCGGCGGTGTTGTTTATACTCCGCCCGATTACTGATTCCTATTCACCGAGCCAGAGCTGGCGGGCGGCGTGTTATGTGCCACGTTTTGTTTCCCATTGGGCGTACCGCTCAGCTGGGGAGTTGGAGATTTCATAAAAAGAAAGTTTGAGTGGAGAGCACACCTTTTCCTTCACATACAGTTATCTTAGACCATCTACTAGTATAATAGTTTGCACAAAAATACTCTACACTCTTTATAGGTTATTGTTATGTTGTTGTTTTTTTTTTTACTTCTCATCAGATTGTGCATTCAACTAATATACACTAATAGTGTTTATTATTATGTTGTATAGTATTATTTCGTATAATATTGGGTAACACAATTATAGTCACTAGTATAGTTTATTATTGGGGTTTATAGCAGTTTGTGGTCTAATAGTATCATGCTTTATGAGTGGTGTTCTATGTAGTGATGATTAGGCAATAAAATATGCTTTGGGTGTTTATAGCAGTTTTTGTGGTCTACTAGTATCATGCTTTATGGGTGGTGTTCTATGTAGTGATGATTAGGCCATAAAATATGCTTTTGGTTTATTGCTAACAAAATATACTTTGCTCTACCGCTGTAGTGCAAAACAGGGTGAAACTTACATACAACGTTAATAAAGTATTGATGGAAGCGAAGAAGTAAGAGGAAGAATTGTGGAGGGAATGAACAGTGAGACAATGTAAAGCGTTTCTGTTATTAATATATAATAAGACAATAGGAAAATATGTTGTTGTCTCTACCTGTATTATTACCTTTGCGATAGCATGGTTCAATTTTGGGAGGACATAGGAAGGAGCAGGAGGTTAGGAAGGGATTAGTAGTGGGAGAGATAGTGTCTGTGATCCTCGGGTCACCACTCCTCGGATTGTGTCAGTTCAAGTTTAGAAGCTCCAACAACTTTCCCTGAATACGAATTGGCAACCTTTCGATTTACAACAGGTACCTACTTACTGCTACAGTAGGTAGGTGAACAGGGACCAAGGGGGCTAGGAAGAGTGTCCAAACAACTTGCCTGTGTGATGTAGTCGTGGCCAGAATTAGGTTAGGATACAGACACATCTGGCTAGTTAGTAACGCTGTACCCATACCGGAACACTCAGCATGTAAACTTGGTGATACACCTTTAAAGCACTATATTATTGAATGGGACACTGTCAAAGACTTCAGGCCACCTCACTTATTGTATCTTGAACTATGTCATTACTTCATTGAGGACATTACATTCTTGCTCTCTATCCCAAATTGGCTAGCTAGCCCACACTGATTAGTCTACAATTACAATATGACTCCAATGTATGCTGCTGGTAAATGTGTACTGTCAATGAACCAGAGTGAAAATAAGGTCGCTTCCCTTGCTGCTGCTGCTGCTTCTGCGCCCTTCTAAGTCCCGTTTAAGTCCCCCACCCCAGGCCCCCGCAGTACCCCTTCACATCTACACCATTCAAAAACATTTACACTCAATTTCCACAGAGTGTTATCCTGCAAAACGTTGATGTCGTATATTTCTCTCTTTAAGTGATATCCTGTGGCTCCGAAAGGAGCCTGTTTGGTTAGGTTGTCTTGTGTGAACGAACCTTGGGTTCTTATTTCTTCTCTGTCTTCTTGGGGAGGAGCACAGCTTGGATGTTAGGAAGGACACCCCCTTGGGCAATGGTGACTCCAGATAGGAGCTTGTTCAGCTCCTCGTCATTGCGACTGGCAAGCTGAAGATGACGCGGGATAATGCGGGTCTTCTTGTTGTCGCGGGCGGCGTTACCGGCCAGCTCGAGCACTTCTGCTGCCAGGTACTCCATGACGGCTGCAAGGTACACAGGGGCACCTGCACCAACACGCTCAGCATAGTTGCCTTTACGCAAGAGACGGTGGATCCTACCCACGGGGAACTGGAGTCCGGCCCTGCTAGAACGGGACTTTGACTTGCCCTTCACCTTGCCTCCCTTGCCGCGTCCTGACATGTTGCTGCTGCTGCTTTTCGTGATAGGAGTTCAATTTCCGCCCGCCACCTTGGTCTTTTATACCAAGCTCAGGATCAGGCCAGGTGGCCGTCTCGCGGACCCAACCAATGTAAGAGAGCCGTAGCTGCAGCCAGTCTGATCCTGAGCGGCCCGCTCGGTATATAAGGAAAAGTTAGTCGGGCCAGTTTTCAATTCTCTCGCTCCGCGCCACGAGTAACTGTGCCGCCATGCCTCCCAAAACTTCCGGAAAGGCTGCCAAGAAGGCTGGAAAGGCCCAGAAGGCCATTGCCAAGGGTGACAAGAAGAAGAAGCGCAGGAGGAAGGAAAGCTACAGAATCTACATCTACAAGGTACTGAAGCAAGTGCACCTTATTGGCCAGGAGTCTCCAAAGCTATGTCCATCATGAACTCTTTCAGAACGACATTCGAGCGCATCGCTGCCGAGGCTTCTACCCGGCGCACCACAACAAACGCTCCACCATTACAAGTCGGGAAATCCAGACAGCTGTCCGACTCTTGCTGCCCGGTGAACTGGCCAAGCATGCCGTGTCTGAGGGCACCAAGGCTGTCACCAAGTACACCTCTTCCAAGTAAGAGGTTACTTGTGCACAACAAACACGCCATCCCACTACTACAACTTAATCGGCTCCTTCGGAGCCACAGTTACATGTTAAAGAGACAGTTACCGAAATATATTGAGAGGGAAATAAATAAAAAAAAATTATAATAATCTGCATTCTCTATTGGCGTAGAAACAGGACTAAATCGAAACATTATAAATAAATAAATAAATTCTGCGTGGAGTACTTTTACACCCACTGCAAAGTGACATACATGGAGTGTGTTTGGGCTTCATTTCTTGTTTGCAGCACGCCTATTTCATGTAAACAATTCATTTTATTTTATTTTATTGAATTTTCTTTTATTTTAGTTATTTATTTACTTACTTATTCTTTATATATTAATTTGTTACTAGCTCTTGTTTGTTGCACCCACCCACCTCCCGAATTGATGACCTACTATACATTCGTGCCTGCACGAATGTTACCAACTTACCGTTAGGCGATTTGGGTAACCGAAATTAACGCTCTCCTACCACCAACCATTTCGATTGTCATGAAAATTATCTTCAGAACAGTTCTTTGGCCCTGAGAAGGGCCGAGTTATAGATGTCTGGTAGGTTTTGTTGTGCTTTTTGTTTTTCCCCAAGGAAGAGGACTTAAGCACGCTCTCCGCGGATGCGCCGGGCCAGCTGGATGTCCTTGGGCATGATGGTAACGCGCTTGGCGTGAATGGCACACAGGTTGGTGTCCTCGAAAAGACCCACCAGGTAAGCCTCAGAGGCTTCCTGCAGAGCCATGACGGCAGACGACTGGAAGCGCAGGTCAGTCTTGAAATCCTGGGCGATCTCACGCACCAGGCGCTGGAAGGGCAGCTTCCTGATGAGTAGCTCTGTGCTCTTCTGGTAACGACGGATCTCACGAAGGGCGACGGTTCCGGGCCTGTAACGATGGGGCTTCTTGACACCACCGGTGGCTGGGGCGGACTTGCGAGCTGCCTTGGTGGCAAGCTGCTTCCGTGGAGCCTTGCCTCCAGTGGACTTGCGGGCAGTCTGTTTAGTACGGGCCATCTCGACGACGAAATAGTCAATACGGGCGGCCCGGCAGGCGGGCGGGCTTATATACAGACATTCTCCACCTCAGTGGCCACCTCATTGGCCACGAGTGCCGCATGCGTCATCCGCAAGCTACGCCCCACCTCCAAGAGGGAGGGACGGCCTTGGATGAACGATACTACCGCTGCGTCCACAGCACGCCACCTACTCCCACCAAACCGTGGGCGAAGCCACACCAGGACCACCTGTAGTAGCAACCACAACAACATGACTGGACGAGGCAAAGGAGGCAAGGGACTTGGAAAGGGTGGCGCCAAGCGTCATCGTAAGGTGCTTCGTGACAACATCCAGGGTATCACCAAGCCCGCCATTCGTCGTCTAGCTCGGCGTGGAGGTGTTAAACGTATATCCGGCCTCATCTACGAGGAGACCCGCGGCGTCCTCAAGGTGTTTCTGGAGAACGTCATCCGTGACGCCGTCACCTACACCGAGCACGCAAAAAGGAAGACCGTCACCGCCATGGATGTGGTGTATGCCCTGAAACGGCAGGGCCGCACCCTTTATGGTTTTGGTGGTTAATCAACCTGATGGACGGGCGCACACCACCACCACCACCACGACAAACAAATATACGGACCTAATTTTAGGTCCACATTTAAATCGCTAAAGAGTTGGTTAGACACTGAGTAAATCGTTGAAAATATATCCAATAACATGATCCTCTCTAATTCTGGACTTGTGGTATGAGTATAGGTTGTGTGTGAACGTGTTGGAACCACTTCCTAATAATTGTCAGTCAGTCAGTCAACATTCACCTAACCTCCAGGTACCTCACCTAACTTCCTGTAGCGTCACCGAACCTCACGAAATGTAACCCAATGTAGTTTATAATCTATCCTAACATGACATAACATAACCACGCACTATATTACTTCGGTAAGAGTAATGAGTTTTAATACGCAAAGTTGCAGTTAGCATTCATTCATACATACATACATACATACATACATAACATGCTAGTGGCAGGGGGGATTGAAGTGAATTTTAGGAGGATAGAATAGGTGCAGTGGCTAAACAGCGCTTGCGTGAGGGACTTTAAGCAGCAACTCGCCTGGATGCGGCAGGATAGAGTCAGGTCAAGCGTCCGGTGCATGTTGGGTTCCGCCATGGTTTCTCAGTGTTTGGTCGGCTTGATTGTGTGTGTGTTGTTTTCTTGTTTGGAGGAAATGTCTTGGTATTCTTCTTCTTAGCTTGAAGTTGATTTTCTTCTAACTCTTCTCCTCTTGTTGTTCGTCTTCCCCGTGTCTGCTATCATTCTGTAAAGACTCTATATATGTATGTAGGTATGAGTGAGTAACAGTTGCCGGTTACAGTGATACTTCATATTCGCTGGTGTTGTACTGTATGGCTTCGGTATTTCTTAATATACAAACGGCACCGTTAGGGGATTGAGGTATTTAAAAACCAGCCTACATTACTTATATATAGAAATAAATAATGTGGCTTAGACAATAATGACGACTACTCTCTCCTACCTAACCCAAACAAGGGCTTTTCGAAAGTATACATTGGACACAATTGACTTAGTACATACATTGGTGGTTTAACAAAAGCCCTCATTAGAGAAAGGTGAAGGAGCACACAGTGAACATACAGATTAATGTTTGCACGCATAGATCATGTAAGGTGAGGTGTTGAACACCAGACACGTAGTGTAGTAACTCCCTCACAGATGGCGTTATGAGGGGCCTGAGGATGTAGCAGTTACCTCACAGATGGTGTTATGAGGAACTTCACATGATGATGCTGTAGCAAAACATTCACTACGTGGTGTCGTAGCATCTTGGGGACACCACGTGGTCCACATGACTCACTCATTCCAGTGGGTGAGGTGTGGTCCCAGGCCTCTCTATCGTGGAGTCTCAGGGGAAGTATAACCGGGTACCTGGGACCTCACTGTGTGAAGGTGGTTAGCTAGCTTGGGTAAGACTCAACTGCCGAGTTGTTTTTCACTGAGTTAAGCACTGTTCACCACTATTCATCACTGGTTCCATTCCTTTGCCAAATGAGGTAGTACCTTATGGCAAGAACTTGTTGATAGTCCGGTGGGGAGGAGGGTTCAGGGGAGTGAGTTGGTATGGGCCAACATATAAATAATAATAATAATAATAATAATAATAATTAACGGTTTATTGAAAGTGCTTGGCAGCCAGAAGGCTGAAAATATACAGTTACATATTTGGGGAATGGGTTACGAATTACAAATAATATACAAGTAACATGAGTGACACAAATAAGACATATAATAACTAGCTGGGGAAAAGCTCAAACTACAGTTCATTTCAACATAGTGACAGTGCAAGGAGTAGTGTTTACTGGGAGTGAGTACACTGATTTATTACAAGTTATCGATAATTTTTACAATGGTTGGGACTGGGCTGTTCTTATAGCGATCAGTTCGTGCACGTATGGGCTGGGCTGGATGCGGTTGTGGTGTCGAAGAGCAATTCTCGGACTAGGGATCTCAGGTGGTAGTAGGAGCCGGTGTCGGGGATGGTGTAGAAGCTTCTTACCAAATTTGCAGATGAGGTCGTGGTGATGGTCAGTGAGAGTCTAAAGGGTCAGTGTGTTGAGCGCTTCTTGATATGTGGAGTAGGAAGGGTAGAGAATAATCTTGCATGGCCTCTTTTGCACTTTTTCTAGGTGTTTACGTTGTGTGGCATTTAGGGAGGAAGACCAGGTGGAGGAGGCATAGGTGAGCTTGGGAAGTATGAATGTTGTGTAAACACTGAGGAGCTCGTGTGCAGGAACACCGAGGGACTTGAGTCGGCGTAGGAGGTGGAGACAGAAACTGGAGGATTTGATAACTTCACTGACGTGTGGTTTCTAATTTAGTTTGTTGTCTATATGTATGTGTGTGTGTGTGTGTGTGTATATACTACTGTACTTTTTAGATCCTCCTACGCAACCTAACCTATTATAGTTAAGTATAGTAGGCTATACACTATTTTGTTAGTATGTGTTATAAAATGAAATTGCATGTTATTATTATTAATATTATTATTATTAATATTATTATTATTATTATTATTAGTAGTAGTATTATTATTATTATTATTGTTATTATTATTACATGCTAATATAATACAAAGTTGCCCGCCAGATTTCCTCAGAGATGGGAGGAGCACATTGGCGGCGGTGTTGTTTATACTCCGCCCGATTACTGATTCCTATTCACCGAGCCAGAGCTGGCGGGCGGCGTGTTATGTGCCACGTTTTGTTTCCCATTGGGCGTACCGCTCAGCTGGGGAGTAGGAGATTTCATAAAAAGAAAGTTTGAGTGGAGAGCACACCTTTTCCTTCACATACAGTTATCTTAGACCATCTACTAGTATAATAGTTTGCACAAAAATACTCTACACTCTTTATAGGTTATTGTTATGTTGTTGTTTTTTTTTTTACTTCTCATCAGATTGTGCATTCAACTAATATACACTAATAGTGTGTTTATTATTATGTTTTATAGTATTATTTCGTAAAATATTGGGTAACACAATTATAGTCACTAGTATAGTCTATTATATTATTGGGGTTTATAGCAGTTTGTGGTCTAATAGTATCATGCTTTATGAGTGGTGTTCTATGTAGTGATGATTAGGCAATAAAATATGCTTTGGGTGTTTATAGCAGTTTGTGGTCTACTAGTATCATGCTTTATGGGTGGTGTTCTATGTAGTGATGATTAGGCCATAAAATATGCTTTTGGTTTATTGCTAACAAAATATACTTTGCTCTACCGCTGTAGTGCAATAAATGGTGAAACTTACATACACCGTTAATAAAGTATTGATGGAAGAAGAAGTAAGAGGAAGAATTGTGGAGGTAATGAACAGTGAGACAATGTATAGCCTCCGGGATGGCGGCAGCGTTTCTGTTATTAATATATAATAAGACAATAGGAAAATATGTTTTTGTCTCTACCTGTATTATTACCTTTGCGATAGCATGGTTAAATTTGGGGAGGACAGAGGAAGGAGCAGGAGGTTAGGAAGGGATTTGTAGTGGGAGAGATAGTGTCTGTGATCCTCGGATCACCACTCCTCGGATTATGTCAGTTCAAGTTTAGAAGCTCAATCAACTTTCCCTGATTACGAATTGGCAACCTTTCGATTTACAACAGGTACCTACTTACTGCTACAGTAGGTAGGTGAACAGGGACCAAGGGGGCTAGGAAGAGTGTCCAAACAACTTGCCTGTGTGATGTAGTCGTGGCCAGAATTAGGTTAGGATACAGACACATCTGGCTAGTTAGTAACGCTGTACCCATACCGGAACACTCAGCATGTAAACTTTGTGATACACCTTTAAAGCACTATATTATTGAATGTGACACTGTCAAAGACATCTTGAACTATGTCATTACTTCATTGAGGACATTACATTCTTGCTGTTTATCCCAAATTGGCTAGCTAGCTAGCCCACACTGATTAGTCTACAATTACAATATGACTCCAATGTATGCTGCTGGTAAATGTGTACTGTCAATGAACCAGAGTGAAAATAAGGTCGCCTCCCTTGCTGCTGCTGCTAAAGCTGCTGCTGCTTTTTGCGCCCTTCTAAGTCCCGTTTAAGTCCCCCACCCCAGGCCCCCGCAGTACCCCTTCACATCTACACCATTCAAAAACATTTACACTCAATTTGCACAGAGTGTTATCCTGCAAAACGTTGATGTCGGATGTTAGGAAGGACACCCCCTTGGGCAATGGTGACTCCAGATAGGAGCTTGTTCAGCTCCTCGTCATTGCGAATGGCCAGCTGAAGATGACGCGGGATAATGCGGGTCTTCTTGTTGTCGCGGGCGGCGTTACCGGCCAGCTCGAGCACTTCTGCTGCCAGGTACTCCATGACGGCTGCAAGGTAAACAGGTGCACCTGCACCAACACGCTCAGCATAGTTGCCCTTACGCAAGAGACGGTGGATCCAACCCACGGGGAACTGGAGTCCGGCCCTGCTAGAACGGGACTTTGACTTGCCCTTCACCTTGCCTCCCTTGCCGCGTCCTGACATGTTGCTGCTGCTGCTTTTCGTGATAGGAGTTAAATTTCCGCCCGCCACCTTGGTCTTTTATGCCAAGCTCAGGATCAGGCCAGGTGGCCGTCTCGCGGACCCAACCAATGTAAGAGAGCCGTAGCTGCAGCCAGTCTGATCCTGAGCGGCCCGCTCGGTATATAAGGAAAAGTTAGTCGGGCCAGTTTTCAATTCTCTCGCTCCGCGCCACGAGTAACTGTGCCGCCATGCCTCCCAAAACTTCCGGAAAGGCTGCCAAGAAGGCTGGAAAGGCCCAGAAGGCCATTGCCAAGGGTGACAAGAAGAAGAAGCGCAGGAGGAAGGAAAGCTACAACATCTACATCTACAAGGTACTGAAGCAAGTGCACCCCGACACAGGAGTCTCCTCCAAAGCTATGTCCATCATGAACTCTTTCGTGAACGACATCTTCGAGCGCATCGCTGCCGAGGCTTCCCGCCTGGCGCACCACAACAAACGCTCCACCATTACAAGTCGGGAAATCCAGACAGCTGTCCGACTCTTGCTGCCCGGTGAACTGGCCAAGCATGCCGTGTCTGAGGGCACCAAGGCTGTCACCAAGTACACCTCTTCCAAGTAAGAGGTTACTTGTGCACAACAAACACGCCATCCCACTACTACAACTTAATCGGCTCCATCGGAGCCACAGTTACATGTTAAAGAGACAGTTACCGACAGTGATATATTGAGAGGGAAATAAATAAAAAAAAATTATAATAATCTGCATTCTCTATTGGCGTAGAAACAGGACTAAATCGAAACATTATAAATAAATAAATAAATTCTGCGTGGAGTACTTTTACACCCACTGCAAAGTGACATACATGGAGTGTGTTTGGGTTTCATTTCTTGTTTGCAGCACGCCTATTTCATGTAAACAATTCATTTTATTTTATTTTATTGAATTTTCTTTTTTTTTAGTTATTTATTTACTTACTTATTCTTTATATATTAATTTGTTACTAGCTCTTGTTTTTTGCACCCACCCACCCACCTCCCGAATTGATGACCTACTATACATTCGTGCCTGCACGACTGTTACCAACTTACCGTTAGGCGATTTGGGTAACCGAAATTAACGCTCTCCTACCACCAACCATTTCGATTGTCATGAAAATTATCTTCAGAACAGTTCTTTGGCCCTGAGAAGGGCCGAGTTATAGATGTCTGGTAGGTTTTGTTGTGCTTTTTGTTTTTCCCCAAGGAAGAGGACTTAGCACGCTCTCCGCGGATGCGCCGGGCCAGCTGGATGTCCTTGGGCATGATGGTAACGCGCTTGGCGTGAATGGCACACAGGTTGGTGTCCTCGAAAAGACCCACCAGGTAAGCCTCAGAGGCTTCCTGCAGAGCCATGACGGCAGACGACTGGAAGCGCAGGTCAGTCTTGAAATCCTGGGCGATCTCACGCACCAGGCGCTGGAAGGGCAGCTTCCTGATGAGTAGCTCTGTGCTCTTCTGGTAGCGACGGATCTCACGAAGGGCGACGGTTCCGGGCCTGTAACGATGGGGCTTCTTGACACCACCGGTGGCTGGGGCGGACTTGCGAGCTGCCTTGGTGGCAAGCTGCTTCCGTGGAGCCTTGCCTCCAGTGGACTTGCGGGCAGTCTGTTTGGTACGGGCCATCTCGACGACGAAATAGTCAATACGGGCGGCCCGGCAGGCGGGCGGGCTTATATACAGACATTCTCCACCTCAGTGGCCACCTCATTGGCCACGAGTGCCGCATGCGTCATCCGCAAGCTACGCCCCACCTCCAAGAGGGAGGGACGGCCTTGGATGAACGATACTACCGCTGCGTCCACAGCACGCCACCTACTCCCACCAAACCGTGGGCGAAGCCACACCAGGACCACCTGTAGTAGCAACCACAACAACATGACTGGACGAGGCAAAGGAGGCACGGGACTTGGAAAGGGTGGCGCCAAGCGTCATCGTAAGGTGCTTCGTGACAACATCCAGGGTATCACCAAGCCCGCCATTCGTCGTCTAGCTCGGCGTGGAGGTGTTAAACGTATATCCGGCCTCATCTACGAGGAGACCCGCGGCGTCCTCAAGGTGTTTCTGGAGAACGTCATCCGTGACGCCGTCACCTACACCGAGCACGCAAAAAGGAAGACCGTCACCGCCATGGATGTGGTTTATGCCCTGAAACGGCAGGGCCGCACCCTTTATGGGTTTGGTGGTTAATCAACCTGATGGACGGGCGCACACCACCACCACCACCACGACAAACAAATATACGGACCTAATTTTAGGTCCACATTTAAATCCTTCAAGAGTTGGTTAGACACAGATAAATCGTTGAAAATATATCCAATAACATGATCCTCTCTGAATTCTGGACTTGTGGTATGAGTATAGGTTGTGTGTGTGAACGTGTTGGAACACTTCCTAATAATTGTCAGTCAGTCAGTCAACATTCACCTCACCTCCAGGAACCTCACCTAACTTCCTGTAGCGTCACCGAACCTCACGAAATGTAACCCAATGTAGTTTATAATCTATCCTAACATGACATAACATAACCACGCACTATATTACTTCGGTAAGAGTAATGAGTTTTAATACGCAAAGTTGC
>NW_024752283.1:0-14239 GCF_018991925.1 Homarus americanus
AGTGGAGACTGTCAACGCCAATTGAGGGTCGATTTAGTATCATATAATATTAATCGAAATAATCCGAGAATCGCCACACACCCGGTGGAGACTGGCAGTCAATTGAGGGCTCATTTCAGCACGGTAACAATATTTTACCAAATAATCTGAGATCCGCCACACAAACGAGTGGGAGACCGCGGAAGTCAATTGAGGGTCGATTTAGTACTTAAGAAATAATATTATACGAAGCACCAAGAATCGCCACCACACCGCGTGGAGACTGGCAAAGTCAATTGAGGCTGATTTAGTAATTAAGAACAATATTATACGAAATAATCCGAGAATCGCCATTAATAACGAGTGGGAGACTGTCGAAGTCAATTGAGGGCCGATTTAGTACTTAAGAAACAATATTATACAAAAATAATCCAGAACTCTGGGGAGACTGTCAAAGTCAATTGGAGGGTCGATTTAGTACTTAAAACAATATTATACGAAATAATCAGAGAGTCGCCACACCCTTGGAGGAGACTGTCAAAGTCAATTGAGGGTCGATTTAGTAATTTTATAACAATATTATACGAAATAATCCGGAGAATCGCCACACACTCAGTGGAGACTGTCAAAGCCAATTGAGTGGTCAGATTTAGTACTTTATAAATAATATTTTACTAAGTAATCCGAGAATCGCGATATAGCGAGTGGGGAGACTGTCAAAAGCCAATTGGAGGGTCGATTTAGTACTTTATAAATATCAATATTATACCAAATAATCCGAGAATCGCCACACACCTAGTGGGAGACTGTCAAAAGCCACTGAGGGTCGATTTAGTAGTTTATAACAATATTTTACCAAGTAATCCGAGAACGCCACATAGTTTAGAATGGGAGACTGTCAAAGTCAATTGAGGGTCGATTTAGTACTTTATAACAATATTATACGAAATAATCCGAGAATCGCCACACACCGAGTGGACTGCAAGTCAATTGAGGTCGATTTATAGTACTAACAATATTATACGAAATAATTCTGGAGAATCGCCACACAACGACTGGGAGACTTTCAAAGTCAATTGAGGGTCGGTTTATACTTTATAACAATATTATACGAAGTAATCCGAGAATCCGCCACACCGCGTGGAGACCTCAAAGTCAATTGAGGGTCGATTTATACTTAAGAACAATATTATACAAAATAATCCGAGAATCGCCACACACCCCTGTGGGAGACTGTCAAAGTCAATTGAGGTCGATGAAGTACTTTATAAACCAGTACATACGAAATAATCCGGGAATCGCCACACACCGAGTGACTGTCAAAGCCAATTGGAGGGTCGATTTAGTACTTTATAACAATAATATACGAAATAAATCTGAGAATCGCCACACACCCTGTGGGAGATCAGAAAAGCAATTGAGGGTCGATTTAGTACTCTTTATACCAATATTATACGAAATAATCCGAGAATCGCCACACACACCCAGTGGAGACCGTCAAAGCCACCTGAGGTCGATTTAGTACTTAAGAACAATATTATACGAAATAATTCCGAGAATCGCCACACACCGAGTGGGAGACTGTCAACGCCTTTCAACGAGTCAATTTAGTACTTTATAAACAATATTAATCGAAATAATCCGAGAATCGCCACACACCCAGTGAGACTGGCAAAGCCAATTGAGGGTCGATTTAGTAATTTATAACATTTACCAAATAATCCGAGAATCGCTGCACAACAGAGTGGGAGACTGCAAAAGCTCAATTGAGGGTCGATTTAGTACTCAACGAACAATATTATACGAAGTATCCAAGAATCGCCACACACCGCGTGAGACTGGCAAAGTCAATTGAGGGTCATTTAGTAATTGGCAAATAATATTACGAAATAATCCGAGAATCGCCACACACCGAGTGAGACTGTCGAAGTCAATTGAGGGCCGATTTAGTACTTAAGAACAATATTATATGTACAACCTGAGAATTCACACACCCTGTGGGAGACTGTCAAAGCCAATTGAGGGTCGATTTAGTACTTAAAAACAATATTATACGAAATAATCAGAGAGCTGCCACTTGAGGAGACTGTCAAAGCCAATTGAGGGTCGATTAGTACTTTATAACAATATTATACGAAATAATCCGAGAATCGCCACACAACCAGTGGAGACTGTCAAAGCCAATTGAGGGTCGATTTAGCATTTTATAAATAATATTTTACCAAATAACTGGAGAATCGCCACACACCGAGTGAGACCGTCCAAGCCAATTGAGGGTCGATTTAGTACTTTATAAATAATATTATACGAAATAATCCGAGAATCGCTACACACCCAGTGGGAGACTTCTGTCAATTGAGGGTCGATTTAGTACTTTATAACAATATTTTACCAAATAATCCGAGAATCGCCACATACCGAGTGGGAGACTGTCAAAGTCAATTGAGGGTCGATTTAGAAATTAAGAACAATATTATACGAAATAATTCGAGAATCGCCACACAACGACTGGGAGACTTTCAAAGTCAATTGAGGGTCGGTTTAGTACTTTATAACAATATTATACGAAGTAATCCGAGAATCGCCACACACCGCTTGGGAGACTGTCAAAGTCAATTGAGGGTCGATTTAGTACTTTATAACAATATTATACGAAATAGTCCGAGAATCGCCACACACCCAGTGGGAGACTGGCAAAGTCAATTAAGGGTCGGTTTAGTACTTTATAACAATATTATACGAAATATTCCGAGAATCGCCACACAACCAGTGGGAGACTCTCAAAGTCAATTGAGGGTCGGTTTAGTACTTTATAACAATATTATACCAAATAATCCGAGAATCGCCACACACCCAGTGGGAGACTATCAACGTCAATTGAGGGTCGATTTAATAGTTTATAACAATATTTTACCAAGTAATCCGAGAATCGCCACATAGCGAATGGGAGACTGTCAAAGTCAATTGAGGGTCGATTTAGTACTTTACAACAATATTATACGAAATAATCCGAGTATCGCCACACACCGAGTGGGAGACTCTCAAAGTCAATTGAGGGTCGATTTAGTACTTAAGAACAATATTATACGAAATAATTCGAGAATCGCCACACAACGACTGGGAGACTTTCAAAGTCAATTGAAGGTCGGTTTAGTACTTTATAACAATATTATACGAAGTAATCCAAGAATCGCCACACACCGCGTGGGAGACTGTCAAATTCAATTGAGGGTCGATTTAGTACTTAAGAACAATATTATACAAAATAATCCGAGAATCGCCACACAACGAGTGGGAGACTGTCAAAGTCAATTGAGGGTCGATTTAGTACTTTATAACAATATTATACGAAATAATCCGAGAATCGCCACACAGCCAGTGGGAGACTTTCAAAGTCAATTGAGGGTCGATTTAGTACTTTATAACAATATTTTACCAAATAATCCGAGAATCGCCACACACCAAGTGGGATACTGTCAAAGTCAATTGAGGGTCGATTTAGTACTTAAGAACAATATTATACGAAATAATCAGAGAATCGCCACACCTTGAGTGGGAGACTGTCAAAGTCAATTGAGGGTCGATTTAGTAATTTATAACAATATTATACGAAATAGTCCGAGAATCGCCACACACCCAGTGGGAGACTGGCAAAGTCAATTAAGGGTCGGTTTAGTACTTTATAACAATATTGTACGAAATAATCCGAGAATCGCCACACACTGAGTGGGAGACTGTCAAAGTCAATTGAGGGTCGATTTAGTCCTTAAGAACAACATTATACGAAATAATACGAGAATCGCCACACACCCAGTGGGAGACTGTCAAAGTCAATTGAGGGTCGATTTAGTACTTTATAACAATATTTTACCAAATAATCAGAGAATCCGAGTGGGAGACTCTCAAAGTCAATTGAGGGTCGATTTAGTACTTAAGAACAATATTATACGAAATAATTCGAGAATCGCCACACAACGACTGGGAGACTTTCAAAGTCAATTGAGGGTCGGTTTAGTACTTTATAACAATATTATACGAAGTAATCCGAGAATCGCCACACACCGCGTGGGAGACTGTCGAAGTCAATTGAGGGTCGATTTAGTACTTAAGAACAATATTATACAAAATAATCCGAGAATCGCCACACACCCTGTGGGAGACTGTCAAAGTCAATTGAGGGTCGATTTAGTACTTTATAACAATAATATACGAGATAATCCGGGAATCGCCACACACTGAGTGGGAGACTCTCAAAGTCAATTGAGGGTCGATTTAGTACTTTATAACAATAATATACGAAATAATCCGAGAATCGCCACACACCCTGTGGGAGACTGTGAAAGTCAATTGAGGGTCGATTAAGTACTTTATAACAATATTATACGAAATAATCCGAGAATCGCCACACAACCTGTGGCAGACTGTCATAGTCAATTGAGGGTCGATTTAGTACTTTAAAACAATATTATACGAAATAATCCGAGAATCGCCACACACCCAGTGGGAGACTGTCAAACTCAATTGAGGGTCAATTTAGTACTTTATAACAATATTATACGAAATAATCCGAGAATCGCCACACACCCAGTGGGAGACTGCCAAAGTCAATTGAGGGTCGATTTAGTAATTTATAACAATATTTTACCAAATAATCCGAGAATCGCCACACAACGAGTGGGAGACTGTCAAAGTCATTTTTGGGTCGATTTAGTACTTTATAACAATATTATACGAAATAATCCGGAAATCGCAACATCCAGTGGGAGACTGTCAAAATCAATTGAGGGTCAATTTAGTACTTTATAACAATATTATACGAAATAATCCGAGAATCGCCACACACTCAGTGGGAGACTGTCAAAGTCAATTGAGGGTCGATTTAGTACTTTATAACAATATTTTACCAAGTAATCCGAGAATCGCGACATAGCGAGTGGGAGACTGTCAAAGTCAATTGAGGGTCGATTTAGTACTTTATAACAATATTATAACAAAATAATCCGAGAATCGCCACACACCGAGTGGGAGACTGTCAAAGTCAATTGAGGGTCGATTTAGTACTTAAGAACAATATTATACGAAATAATCCGAGAATCGCCACACACTCAGTGGGAGACTGTCAAAGTCAATTGAGGGTCGATTTAGTACTTTAAAACAATATTTTACCAAGTAATCCGAGAATCGCCACATAGCGAATGGGAGACTGTCAAAGTCAATTGAGGGTCGATTTAGTACTTTATAACAATATTATACCAAATAATCCGAGAATCGCCACACAACCAGTGGGAGACTGGCAAAGTCAATTAAGGGTCGGTTTAGTACTTTATAACAATATTATACGAAATAATCCGAGAATAGCCACACACCCAGTGGGAGACTGTCAAAGTCAATTGAGGGTCGGTTTAGTACTTTATAACCATATTATACGAAATAATCCGAGAATCGCCACACACCCAGTGGGAGACTGTCAAAGTCAATTGAGGGTCGGTTTAGTACTTTATAACCATATTATACGAAATAATCCGAGAATCGCCACACACTGAGTGGGAGACTGTCAAAGTCAATTGAGGGTCGATTTAGTCCTTAAGAACAATATTATACGAAATAATACGAGAATCGCCACACAACGACTGGGAGACTTTCAAAGTCAAATGAGGGTCGATTTAGTACTTTATAACAATATTTTACCAAGTGATCCGAGAATCGCCACACACCGAGTGGGAGACTCTCAAAGTCAATTGAGGGTCGATTTAGTACTTAAGAACAATATTTTACCAAAAAATCCGAGAATCGCTACACACCGAGTGGGAGACTCTCAAAGTCAATTGAGGGTCGATTTAGTACTTTATAACAATAATATAGATGAAATAATCCGGGAATCGCCACATCAGGAGGGGAGACTCTCAAAGTAATCCGAGAATCGCCACACACCGAGTGGGAGACTGTCAAAGTCAATTGAGGGTCGATTTAGTACGTTATAACAATATTATAGGAAATAATCCGAGAATCGCCACACACCCAGTGGGAGACTGTCAGTCAAATGAGGGTCACTTTAGTACTTTTTTAACAATATTATACGAAATAATCCGAGAATCGCCACACACCCAGTGGGGGACTGTCAAAGTCAATTGAGAGTCGATTTAGTACTTTATAACAATACTATACCAAATAATCCGAGAATCGCCACATGTCGAGTGGGAGACTGTCAAAGTCAATTGAGAGTCGATTTAGTACTTTATAACAATATTATACGAAATAATCCGAGAATCGCCACACACCCAGTTGGAGTCTGTCAAAGTCAATAGTCAATAGTCAATTTAGTACTTTATAACAAAATTATACGAAAAAATCCGAGAATCGCCACACACCTAGTGGGAGACTGTTTAAGTCAATTGAGTGTCGATTTAGTAATTTATAACAATATTTTACCCAATAATCCGAGAATCGCCACACAACGAGTGGGAGCCTGTCAAAGTCAATTGAGGGTCGACGAGAATCGCCACACACCCAGTGGGAGACTGTCAAAGTCAATTGAGGGTCAATTTAGTTTTTTATAACAATATTATACGAAATAATCCGAGAATCGCCACACATCCAGTGGGAGACTGTCAAAGTCAATTGAGGGTCGATTTAGTACTTTATAACAATATTATACCAAATAATCCGAGAATCGCCACACCCCGAGTGGGAGACTGTCAAAGTCAATTGAGGGTCGATTTAGTACTGTATAACAATATTATACGAAATAATCCGAGAATCGCCACACACCCAGTGGGAGTCTGTCAAAGTCAATAGTCAATTTAGTACTTTATAACAAAATTATACGAAATAATCCGAGAATCGCCACACACCGAGTGGGAGACTGTCAAAGTCAATTGAGGGTCAATTTAGCACTTTATAACAATATTTTACCAAATAATCCGAGAATCGCCACACACCCAGTGGGAGACTGTCAAAGTCAATTGAGGGTCGATTTAGTACTTTATAACAATATTATACGAAATAATCCGGGAATCGCCACACACCCAGTGGGAGACTCTCAAAGCCAAATGAGGGTCTATTTAGTACTTTATAACAATATTATACGAAATAAACCGAGAATCGCCACACACCCAGTGGGAGACTGTCAGTGAAATGAGGGTCAATTTAGTACTTTATAACAATATTATACGAAATAATCCGAGAATAGCCACACACCTAGTGGGAGACTGTCAAAGTCAATTGAAGGGTCAATTTAGACCTTTATAATAATATTAAACGAAATAATCCGAGAATCGCCACACACCCAGTGCGGAGACTCTAAGTCAATTGAGGGTCGATTTAGTAGTTTATAAACAATATTATTCAAATAATTCGAGAATCGCTACACAACGAGTGAGACTGTCAAAGTCAATTGAGGGCTGATTTAGTACTCAAAGAACACATTGTTCGAAATAATCCGAGAATCGCCACACACCCAGTGGGAGACTGTCAAAGTCAAGTGAGGATCAATTTAGTACTTTATAACAATATTATACGAAATAATCCGAGAATCGCCACACACCCAGTGGGAGACTTTCAAAGTCAATTGAGGGTCAATTTAGTACTTAATAACAATATTATACGAAATAATCCGAGAATCGCCACACACCCAGTGGGAGACTTTCAAAGTCAATTGAGGGTCGATTTAGCACTTTATAACAATAATATACCAAATAATCCAAGAATCGCCACACACCGAGTGGGAGACTCTCAAAGTCAATTGAGGGTCAATTTTAGTACATTATAACAATATTATACGAAATAATCCGAGAATCGCCACACACCGAGTGGGAGACTTTCAAAGTCAATTGAGGGTCGATTTAGTAGTTTATAACAATATTATACGAAATAATCCGAGAATCGCCACACACCGAATAGGAGACTGTCAAAGTCAATTGAGGGTCGATTTAGTAGTTTATAACAATATTATACGAAATAATCCAAGAATCGCCACACATCTTGTGGGAGACTGTCAAAATCAACTGGGGGTCGATTTAGAACTTTATAACAATATTATACGAAATAATACGAGAATCGCCACACACCCAGTGGGAGACTGTCAGTCAAATGAGGGTCAATTTAGTACTTTATAACAATATTATACGAAATAATCCGAGAATCGCCACACACCCAGTGGGAGACTGTCAAAGTCAATTGAGGGTCAATTTAGTACTTTATAACAATATTATACGAAATAATCCGACAATCGCCACACACCGAGTGGGAGACTGTCAAAGTCAATTGAGTGTCGATTTTGTTCTTTATAACATTAATATACGAAATAATCCGAGAATCGCCACACACCCAGTGGGAGACTGTCAAAGTCAATTGAGGGTCGATTTAGTAATTTATAACAATATTTTACCCAATAATCCGAGAATCGCCACACAACGAGTGGGAGACTGTCAAAGTCAATTAAGGGTCAATTTAGCACTTTATAACAATATTTTACCAAATAATCCGAGAATCGCCACACACCCAGTGGGAGACTGTCAAAGTCAATTGAGGGTCGATTTAGTACGTTATAACAATATTATACGAAATAATCCGGGAATCGCCACACACCCAGTGGGAGACTCTCAAAGCCAAATGAGGGTCTATTTAGTACTTTATAACAATATTATACGAAATAAACCGAGAATCGCCACACACCCAGTGGGAGACTGTCAGTGAAATGAGGGTCAATTTAGTACTTTATAACAATATTATACGAAATAATCCGAGAATAGCCACACACCTAGTGGGAGACTGTCAAAGTCAATTGAAGGTTCAATTTAGACCTTTATAATAATATTAAACGAAATAATCCGAAAATCGCCACACACCCAGTGGGAGACTCTCTAAGTCAATTGAGGGTCGATTTAGTAGTTTATAACAATATTATTCCAAATAATTCGAGAATCGCTACACACCGAGTGGGAGACTGTCAAAGTCAATTGAGGGTCGATTTAGTACTCAAGAACAATATTGTTCGAAATAATCCGAGAATCGCCACACACCCAGTGGGAGACTGTCAAAGTCAAGTGAGGATCAATTTAGTACTTTATAACAATATTATACGAAATAATCCGAGAATCGCCACACACCCAGTGGGAGACTTTCAAAGTCAATTGAGGGTCAATTTAGTACTTAATAACAATATTATACGAAATAATCCGAGAATCGCCACACACCCAGTGACTCTTCAAAGTCAATTGAGGGTCGATTTAGCACTTTAGTAACAATAATATACCAAATATCCAAGCAATCGCCACACACCGAGGGAGACTCTCAAAGTCACTTGAGGGTCAATTTTAGTACATTATAAACAATATTATGTCGGTGCCAATCTGGAGAATCAAGCACACACCGAGGAGACTTTTCAAAGTCAATTGAGGTCGATTTAGTATCAAGAGCATTATTATACGAAATAATCCGAGAATCGCCACACACCGAGTGGGACACTGTAAAAGTCAATTGAGGGTCGATTTAGTACTAAAGAACAATATTATACGAAATAATACGAGAATCGCCACACAACGAGTGGGAGACTGTCAAAGTCAATTGAGGGTCGGTTTAGTACTTTGCACAGACAACGCAATCTGGAGAATCGTTACATAGCGAATACGAGGCTGTCAAAGCCAAATTTGAGGGTCGATTTAGTACTTAAGAACAATATTATGCGAAATAATTGAGAATCGCCATCAACGACTTAGGGGAGATCAAAGTCAATTGAGGTCGGTTTAGTACTTTACAACAATATTATACGAAGTAATCCGAGAATCGCCACACACCGCGTGAGACTGTCGAAGCCAATTGAGGGTCGATTTAGTACTTAAGAACAATATTATGCTGTGTAAATAATCCGAGAATCGCCACACACCCTATGGGAGATCACAAAGTCAATTGAGGGTCGATTTAGTACTTTATAACAATAATATACGAAATAATCCGGGAATCGCCAATACTGAGTGAGACTGTCAAAGTCAGAATTTTGAGGGTCGATTTAGTACTTTATAACAATAATATACGAAATAATCCGAGAATCGCCACACACCCTGGGGAGACTGTGAAAGTCAATTGAGGTCGATTACACTTTATAACAATATTATACAGCCAATCCAGAATCGCCACACACCCAGTGAGACTGTCAAAGTCAATTGAGGTCGATTTAATTTTATAAATAATATTTTACAAAATAATCTGAGAATCGCCACACACCGAGTGAGACTGTCAAAAGTCAATTGAGGCCGATTTAATAATTTTATAACAATATTATACGAAGTAATCCAATAGCGCCACACACCGCGGAGACGTCAAAGCCAATTGAGGGTCGATTTAGTACTTAAGAAACAATATTATACAAAATAACTGAGAATCGCCGCCACACCTGTGGGAATTTTCAAAGTCAATTGAGGCCGATTTTTAGTAATTTATGCAACAATATTATACGAAAGAATCTGAGAATCGCCGCACACACCCAGTGAGACTGTCAGCCAATTGAGAATCGATTTAGTACTTAAGAACAATATTATACGAAAAGCCAATTCGGTAAATCGCCACACAACGAGGAGACTTCAAAGCCACTGAGGGTCGAATAGTACTTTATAACAATATTATACGAAGTAAAACCGAGAATCGCCACACGTAACGAGTGAGACTCTCAGTCAAATTGGAGGGTCGGCTTAGTACTTATAAACAATATTATACGAATTGAGGGTCGATTTAGCACTTAATAAATAACAACAAAACAATCCGAGAATCGCCACACACCAAATGGGAGACTGTCAAAGTCAATTGAGGGTCGATTTCTTAGTGACTTTATAAATAATATTATACGAAATAATCTGGAGAATCGCCACACACCCCAGGGAGACTGTGGAAAAGTCAATTGAGGGTCGATTTAGGCACTTGGCAACAATATTATACGAAATAATCCGAGAATCGCCACACACCCAGTGGGGAGACTGTCAAAGTCAATTGAGGGTCGATTTAGTACTTTTATATAACAATATTTTACCAACAATCCGAGAATCGCCACACACCGAGTGAGGAGACTTGGTCAGCCAATTGAGGGTCGATTTAACCTAAGAACAATATTATACAAAATATCCGAGAATCGCCACACACCCGGGTAGACTGTCAAAGTCAATTGAGGTCATTTTAGTACTTTATAACCATATTATACGAAGTTAATCTGGAGAATCGCCACACACTGGAGAGGAGACTGTCATAGTCAATTGAGGGTCGACGAATCCAAGAACAATAATACGAGTAACAAACGACTGGGAGACTTTCAAAGTCAAACAGGGCCAGATTATATCAAGGTCATTGACTTACCAAGTGATCCAGAGAATCGCCACACTGAGGAGATCAAAAGTCAATAGAGAGTCGATTTAGCACTTTAAAAACAATATTTTACCAAATAATCTGGAGAGAATCGCCACACACCGAGTGAGACTCTCAAAGTCAATTGAGGGTCGATTTAGTACTCTTTATAAATATTATACGAAGTAACTTGAGAGAATCGCCACACACCGCGTGGGGTTCGCTGTCAATTGAGGTCAGATTTAGTACTTAGGAACAATATTACATGTACAATCTGAGAACAATATTACCCAGGTGGAGATCAAAACTCAATTAGAGGGTCAATTTTAGTACTTAGTAAATAATATTATACGAAATAATCCGAGAATCGCCACACACCCAGTGGAGACTGCAGTTAATTGAGGTCGATTTAGTAATTTACAAATAACATTTTACCAAATAACTGGAGAATCGACAATAATTTATAGTGGGCATCAAGGCTCGCCAGCCATTTTTGCCCATCAGTACTTAAACAATATTATACGAAATAATCCGGAAATGCAAACATCCAGTGGAGACGCAAGTCAATTGAGTGGTCAATTTGGTACTCTTTTATACCAATATTATACGAAACAATCTGATAGTTACACCCAGTGAGGATCACAAAGTCAATTGAGGTCGATTACTACTTTATAACAATACTACCTATAATCGACAGTCTCGAGCATGTTAGTGGAGACCGTCAAAGTCAATGAAAATACTTAGTACTTTATAACAATATTATAAACAAAATAATCCGGAGAATCGCCACACAACCCAGTGAGAGACTGTCAAAGTCAATTGAGGTTTCATTTAGTCACTTATAAACAATATACGAAATAATCCAAGAATCGCCACACACCAGTGGAGACCGTCAAAGCCAATTGAGGTTGATTTAGTACTTTAAAACAAATTACCAAATAACGAAAAATCCACAAAATAGCGAAGTGAGACTGTCAAAGCCAATTGAGGGAATGATTTAGTACCTAATAACAAATATTACACCAACAACACGAGAACCACACACTGACTGGAGACCAAAGCCAAATGAGGGCCGATTTAGCATTATAAACAATATTTTACCAAGTAATTCAGAATCGCCAGAGAAGGAAGGAGACCTTCAAAGTCAACAATTGAGGTCGATTACACATTAAAAAAAATATATACCAAAAAATCCAGAATACACAGAGGAGACTCCTCAAAATCAATTGAAGGTCAGATTTACACCTAATAACAATATATACGAATAATCCGAGAACGCCAAATAAACCACTGGAAGATATCCAAAACAACCTGAGGGTCGATTTAGTACTTATAACAATATTATCAATAATCCATAACCGCCACAACGCGAGACTGCCAAAGTCAATTGAGGATCGATTTAGTACTTAAAAACAATATTATATACCAATCCGAGAATCGCCACACACCCAGTGGAGACCAACAACAATTGAGGTCGATTAGTACTTATAAATAATATACCAAACAACCAGAGAATCGCCACAATAACAGAGGGACACCACAAAGCCAATTGAGGTCGACTAGCAATTTATAACAATATTATACTAAATAATCTGAGAATCGCCACACACCCAGTGCAGACCTATAAAGCCAATTGAGGTCAATTTAGACTCTAAACAATATATACAAACAATCCGAGAATCGCCACAACTGGAGCACCGTCACAAAGCCAATTGAGGCCCACTTAGCAGCACAAAAAACATATACAAATAACCGCAGAATCGCCAACACACCCAGAGAATGTCAACTGAGGCCCAGATTTAGCACTTTAAATAATATCACCAAATAACCAGATAATCGCCACATCAAGAGAGACTCGTCAAATTTGAGGGCCGATTTAATATAATATTATAACCGAGAATCGCCACACCCAGTGAAATCACAAAGCCAATTGATCAATTTAATTTAAAAACAACATCATACCAAGAACGAGAACGCCACATATCGAAAGGGAGATCTTCAAAGTCACTGACGGGTCGATTACTAATTAAACAATATTATACGAAATAATCCGAGAATCCGCTACACACCAGTGGGAGAAACAGCAATAGAGGGCCGACGAAAATTTAATAAACATTACACAAAACAACCGAGAATCGCCACACAACAGACCGAAAGAGACTTTCAAAGCCAACTGAGGGTCGATTTAGTATCAAGAACAATATTATACGAAAGAATACGAGAATCACACACTGCGGAGACTTTCAAGCCAAATGAGGGCCGATTAGTACTTAATAACAATATTATAAAAAAATAATCTGAGAATGCCACACACCCCAGAGACCACAAATAATTGAGGTCGATTTAATACTAATAACAATAATATACTAAATAACCAACCAAAAACAAAACCAACCAACACAAAAAAACAAAAAAAAAACAAAAATCAGAGAATCGCCACAAACCCAGTGGAGACTCTAAAGCCAATTGAGAGTCGATTAGCAACAAATAATCCGAGAACGCCACACAACCCCAGTGGGAGACTGTCGTCAACTGAGGGTCGAAAAAAACTAAGTAACTAAGAACAAGACAACAAACCCCAAACACCACAAAGTTTACAAACAAATTAAATAATCTCGAGAATCGCCAACAACGAGTGGATACTTTCAAAAGTCAACTGAGGCCGATTTAGTACTTTATAACAATATTATACAGAATCCAAGAAACCCCCACACACCCAAAAAAAAAAACAAAACAACCAAACCACACAGCTTAATGGAGACTGCCAAAGCCAATTGAGGTCGATACTTTTATAACAATATTATACCGAACCGCCACACCCAGAGACTTTCAAAGTCAATTGAGCATCGACTAGAACCTACAAACAATATTATACTAAATAATCATACACCCAATGGAGACTTCAAAAGTCAATTGAGAATCGATTAGTACT
>NW_024752284.1:0-10973 GCF_018991925.1 Homarus americanus
ACAAAGTCCCTGATCGAGAGTATAACAAGAGTCCCCTGATTAGCAGGTATAACAAAGTCCCTTGAACGATTATGGCAAAGGCCCTGATCCAAATATAAGTAGCTGATGATTGTATAGCAAAAGCCCCCTCATCTAGTATAAGAAAGTCCCTGATCCGTGTAACAAGTCCCTGAACAAGGTATACAGTCCCCTGATCGAGTGTAACAAGTCCCTCACCGAGTAACAAAATGCCCTGATCGAGAATGTAAAGTCCCTGATCGCGGGTACAACAAAACCCCTGATCGAGAGTATAACAAAGTCAAGCTGAACGGAAATTTATAACCAAAGTCCCCTAATCAGGTATATACACTAATCGAAAATTATAACAAAGGCCCCTGATCGGTATAACAAGTCCCCTGGTCGAGTATAACAAACTCCCTGGTCGAGTATAACAAAGTCCCCTGACCATGAGTATAACAAAAGTCTGTTGAGAGTATAACAAGTCCTAGTCAGAGTATAACAAAAGGCCCTGATCAGGTTTAACAAAGGCCCTGATCAGGTATACTAAAGGTCTGGTCGGGTATAACAAAGGCCCTCATCGAGTTTAACAAAAGGCCCTAATCGAGTATAACAAAGTCCCCTGGTCGGTATAAGAAACTCCCCTGGTCGAGAGTATAACAAAAGTCCCTGATCGAGTATAACAAAGTCCCCTGATCGAGTATAACAAGTCCTTGAGCGATTATAACAAGGCCCCTGATCCAAGTATAACAAAAGCCCCTGATCGTGTATAACAAAGCCCTTATCGAGAGTATAACAAAGTCCCTGGTCGGGCGTATAACAAACTCCCCTCGTCGAGTATAACCGAGTCCCTGATCGAGTATAACAAAGTCCCTGATCGAGTATAACAAAGTCCTGAACAATTTTAACAAAGTCCCCTGGTCAGTATAACAAGGCCCCTCCTGTCCAGTACAACAAAGTCCCTGATCCAAGTATAATAAAGTCCACTTCTAACAGGTATAGCAAAGTCCCCTGATCAGGAAATAACAAAGTCCTTTGATAAAGAGTATAACAAAGTCTGATGAAATTATAACTAACAAAAGTCCTCTGATCGAGTATAACAAAAGGCCCCTCATCGAGTATAACAAAAAGTCTCCTGGTCGAGAGTATAACAAACTCCCTGGTCGAGTATAACAAAGGCCTGATCAGCGATATAACAAGGCGCCTGAACAAGGTATAACAAAAGGCCCTGATCGATATAACAAGTTCACTGATCGAGGTATAACAAAGTCCCCTGATCGGGTATAACCAAGTCCCCTGATCTGAGAATAACAAGAATCTTCTGATCGGTATAACAAAAGCCCCTGATCCAGAATAAACAAGGCCAATGATCGGTATAACAAAGAGTCCCTTGGTCGAGTATAACAAAAGTCCCCTGATCCGAGTATAACAAAAGGCCCTCATCCCAGGTATAACAAAGTCCATGATCGAGGATAACAAAAGTCCCCTCATCGAATACCAACAAAGTCCCTGATCGAGTATAACAAATTTTCCCTTATCGAGTATAACAAAGTCCCCTGTTGAGTATAACAAGCTCCTGGTCGATATAACAAAAGTCCCCTGATCAGGTATAACCAAAGTCCCCTGATCCGAGTATAACAAAAGTCGCCTAAGTATAACAAAGGCCTCATCGAGTATAACAGCACATTGGTCTATAAAAAGTCCCAGGTATAACAAAGTCCCTGGCAGTAAGGCAAAAGTCACTGATCGAGGTATAACAAAGTTCATCGAGTATAACAAGTCCCCTGATCGAGTATAACACAGCCCTCAATGTATAAGAGTCCCCTGATCGAGTATAACAGTCCCCTGGTCAGATATATCTAAGTCCCTGGTCGAGTCTAACAAATTCTTAATAGGCAAAGCTGTATCGAGTATAACAAAGTCCGTGATCGAGCATAACAAAGGCCCCTGGTCGAGTATAACAAAGTCTCCTGATCGAGTATAACAAAAGTCCTTCATCGAGTATAACAGGTTCTTAATGAGTATAATAAAGTTTTAATCGAGTATAACAAAGGCCCCCTGTCGAGTATAAAGTCCTCGAGATAAGAAAGTCCTCTGATCGACAATGGGCCTTCATCGAGTACAAATAAAGTCGATTGGTAAGTATAAACAGACCCTGGCTGAGTATAGCAAAGTCCCCTGATCGAGTATAACAGCCTGATCGAGTATAACAAAGTCCCTGATCGAGCAAAGCCTCCGTTTGAGTATACGAAAGTCCGATCGAGTATAACAAAGTCCTGAGCGAGTATAAAGTCCCTGATCGAGTTGTAAGTCTCTGGCCCAGTATAATAAAGTCGCCAGATCGAGCATAAGTCAGAAGTCCCTTGATCGATTACAACAAAGTCCCCTGGTCGAGTATAACAACTGATCGAGTAAGACAAAGTCCCCTGTTCGAGTATAACAACCATGATCGAGATAACAAAGTCTCTGTTCAGTATATCAAAGCCCAGATCGAGTATAACAAAGTCCTCTGATCGATTATACAAAGTCCCCTGATCGAGTATAACAGGCCTCAGTCGGTATAACAAAGCCCATCGAGTATAAACAAAGTCCTCGATATTAAAGATAACAAAGTCCCTGGTCGAGTATAACAAAGTCGCACTCCGCGATCGAGTATAACAAAGTCCCTGATAGAGTATAAATAAAGTCCCTGATCGAGTATAACAAAGGCCCTGATCGAAGCTTAACAAAGGCCCCTGATCGAAGCTTAACAAATCTTCTGATCGGGTATAACAAAGGCCCTCTTCGAGTTTAACAAAGGCCCCTCATCATATAACAAAGTCCCCTGATCGGAGTATAACAAAGTCCCCCTGATCGGAGTAGGCACAAAGTCCTTGAACGATTATAACAGCGCCCTGATCGAGTATAACAAAGTTCCTGATCGAGTATAACAAAGCACCCTGATCGAGTTTAACAAAGTCCCCTGATAGAGTATAACAAAGTCCCTTGATCGAGTATAACAAAGGCCCTGATCGAGTTTAACAAAGGCCCCTGATCGAGAGTAACAAAGTCCCCTGGTCGAGTATAACAAAGGTCCTCATCGAGTTTAACAGCGTCTCATCGAGTATAACAAAGTCCCCTGATCGATTATAACATAGGCCTCATCGAGTATAACAAAGGCCCTCATCGAGTAAAAACAAAGTCCCCTGATCGAGTAAAACAAAGTCCGCTGATCGAGTATAACAAAGTCCGATCAGCATATACGCGCCCTGATCGAATATAACAAAGGCCCTCATCAAGTTTAACAAAGGCCTCGATCGAGTAAGTAACAGTCTCCTGGTCGTGTATAACAAACTCTCCTGGTCGAGTATAACAGTCCCCTGATCGAGTATAACAAAGTCTCCTGATCGAGTATAACAAAATCCCGTGATGGAGTATAGCAAAGTCCCCTGAACGATTATAAATAAAGGCCCTGATCGAGTATAACAAAAGTTCTTGATCAAGTATAACAAAGCACCCTGATCGAGTATAACAAAGTCCCCTGATAGAGTATAATAAAGTCCCCTGATCGAGTATAACAGCGCTCCCTGATCGAAGCTTAGCAAAGGCCCCTGGATTTTAACAGCGCCTTGATCGAGTATAACAAAGTCCTTGGTCGAGTATATTACAAACTCCCCTGGTCGAGTATAACAAAGTCCCCTGTTCGAGTATAACAAAGGCCCTCATCGAGTTTACTTAACGCCCTCATCGAGTAAAACAAAGTCGCCTGGTCAAGTATAACAAAGTCCTCACCGAGTATAAATAAAGTTCCCTGATCGAGTATAACAAAAGCCCCCTCATAGAGTATAACAATGTCCCCTGATCGAGTATAACAAAGTCCTTGACTGGGTATAACAGCGCCCTGATCGAGTATAACAGTCCGCTGATCGAGTATAACAAAGGCCCTGATCGAGCTTAACAAAGGCCCCTATCGAGTATAACAAAGTCCCTGATCTAGTATAACAAAGTCCTCTTGAACGATTATAATAAAAGGTCCCTTGATCGAGTATAACAAAAGTTCCCCTGATCGAGTATAACAAAGCCCCTGATCGAGTATATAACAAAGTCCCTTGGTCGAGTATAACAAAGTCCCATGATCGAGTATACCGAAAAGGCCCCTGATCGAGTTTAACAAAGGCCCTGATCGAGTATAACAGCGCGCCCCTGGCCTAGTATAACAAAAGCCCCTTCGAAGTTTAACAAAAGGCCTCTCATCGAGTATAACAAAGTCCCTGGTCGAGTATATCAAACTCCTGTCGGTATAACAAAAGTCCCTGAAATCGATTATTATAACAGCGCCCCTGATCGAGAGTAATAAAGTTCCCGATCGAAAGTATAACAAAGCCCTGTATCGAAAGTATAATAAAGTCCCTGATGAAGTATACCAAAGTCTCTTGATCGAGTATAACAAGGCCCCTGATCGAGCGCATCAAAGGCCCCTGATCGAGTATAACAGCGCCCCTGGTCAAGTATATAACAAAGGCCCTCATCGAGCTTTCAACAAAGACCTCATCGAGCATAAACAAAGTCCCCCTGGTCGAGTATAACAAGCTCTCCTGGTCGGTGCATATAACAAAGTCCCCGGATCGAATATAAATAAACTCCTGATCGAGTATATCAAACTTGAACGGATTAGAACACAGGCCCTGATCAAGTATAACAAAGCCCCTGATCGTGTATAACAAAGCCCCTCATCGAGTGTTACAAAGTCCCCTGATCAAGTATAACAAAGTCCCTGGTCGAGTACAACAAACTCCCCTCGTCGAGTATAACAAAGAACCCTGGTCGATATAACAAAGTCCTGATCGAGAATAACAAAGGCCCTCATCGAGTATAACAAAGGCCCTCATCGAGTATAACAATGTCCCCTAATCGAGTATAACAAAGTCCGCTGATCGAGTATAACAAAGTCCCTTGATCGAGTATAACAAAGCCCTTGATCGAGTATAAAAGCCCCTGATCAAGTTTAACAAAGGCCCCTGATCGAGTATAACAAAGTCCCTGGTCGAGATAACAAACTCTCCTGGTCGCGTATAACAAAGTCCACTGATCGAGTATAACAAAGTCCTTTATCGAGTATAACAACCCCTGGTCGAGTATAACAAGGCTCCTGATCGAGTATAACAAAGTTCCTGATCGAGTATAACAAAGACCCCTGATTGAGTATAACAAAGTACCCTGAAAGAGTATAATAAAGTCCCCTGATCGAGTATAACAAATTCCCCTGGTCCAGTATAACAAAGTCCCCTGATCGAGTATAAAATTCCTGATGGAGTATAACAAAGTCCCCTGAACGATTATAACAAAGGGCCCCTGATTGAGAATAACGTTCCTAACAAAGGCCCCGTGATCCGAATGTAACAAAGTCCCTGGTCGAGTATAACAAAGGCCCCTCATCGAGTATAACAAAGTCCCCTGAACGATTAAAACAAAGGCCCCTGATCGAGTATAACAAAGTTTCTTGATCGAGTATAACAAAGCCCTGTGATCGAGTATAACAAAGTCCCCTGATAAAGTATAACAAAGTCCCCTGATCGAGTATAACAAAGGCCCCTTATCGAGTTTAATAAAGGCCCCTGATCGAGTATAACAAAGGCCCCTGGTCGAGTATAACAAAGGCCCCTCATCGAGTTTAACAAAGGCCCCTCATCGAGTATAACAAAGTCCCCTGGTCGAGTATAACAAACTCCCCTGGTCGAGTATAACAAAGTCCCCGGATCGAGTATAACAAAGCCCCTGATCGAGTATAACAAAGTCCCTTGAACGATTAGAACACAGGCCCCGCATCAAGTATAACAAAGCCCCCTGATCGTGTATAACAAAGCCCCCTCATCGAGTATTACAAAGTCCCCTGATCAAGTATAACAAAGTCCCCTGAACGAGTATAACAAAGTCCCCTGATCGAGTATAACAAAGTCCCCTCACCGAGTATAACAAAGTTCCCTGGTCGAGTATAACAAACTCCCCTCGTCGAGTATAACAAAGAACCCTGGTCGAGTATAACAATGTCCGCTGATCGAGTATAACAAAGGCCCCTATTCGAGTATAACAAAGGCCCCTAATCGAGTATAACAAAGTCCGCTGATCGAGTATAACAAAGTCCCTTGATCGAGTATAACAAAGTCCCCTGATCGAGTATAAAAAAGGCCCCTAATCAAGTTTAACAAAGGCCCCTGATTGAGTATAACAAAGTCCCCTGGTCGAGTATAACAAACTCTCCTGGTCGAGTATAACAAAGTCCACTGATCGAGTATAACAAAGTCCTTTTATCGAGTATAACAAACTCCCCTGGTCGAGTATAACAAAGTCCCCTGATCGAGTATAACAAAGTTCCCTGATCGAGTATAACAAAGTCCCCTTAACGATTATAACAAAGGCTCCTGATCGAGTATAACAAAGTTCCCTGATCGAGTATAACAAAGCCCCCTGATTGAGTATAACAAAGTACCCAGAAAGAGTATAATAAAGTCCCCTGAACGAGTATAACAAACTCCCCTGGTCCAGTATAACAAAGTCCCCTCATCGAGTATTACCAAGTCCCCAGATGGAGTATAACAAAGTCCCCTGAACGATTATAACAAAGGCCCCTAATCGAGTATAATAACGTTCCCTGATCGAGTATAACAAAGCACCCTGATCGAGTATAACAAATTCCCCTGATAGAGTATAACAAAGTCCCCTGATCGAGTATAACAAAGGCCCCTGGTCGAGTATAACAAAGTCCCCTGGTCGAGTATAACAAATTCTCCTCACCGAGTATAACAAAGTTCCCTGATCGAGTATAACAAAGCCCCCCTCATAGAGTATAACAATGTCCCCTGATCGAGTAGAGCAAAGTCCCCTGATCGGGTATAACAAAGGCCCCTGATCGAGTATAACAAAGTCCGCTGATCGAGTATAACAAAGTCCCCTGATCGAGTATAACAAAGGCCCATGATCGAGTTTAACAAAGACCCCTGATCGAGTATAACATAGTCCTTTGGTCGAGTATAACAAACTCCTCTGGTCGAGTATAACAAATTCCCCTGATCGAGTATAACAAAGTCCCCTGATCGAGTATAACAAAGTTCCTTGAACGATTATAACAAAGTCCCCTGATCGAGTATAACAAAGTTCCTGATCGAGTATAACAAAGCACCCTGATCGAGTTTAACAAAGTCCCCTGATAGAGTATAACAAAGTCCCTTGATCGAGTATAACAAAGGCCCCTGATCGAGTTTAACAAAGGGCCCTGATCGAGTATAACAAAGTCCCCTGTTCGAGTATAACAAAGGCCCCTCATCGAGTTTAACAAAGGCCCTCATCGAGTATAACAAAGTCCCCTAATCGATCATAACAAAGGCCCCTCATCGAGTATAACAAAGGCCCCTCATTGAGTAAAACAAAGTCCCCTGATCGAGTATAACAAAGTTCCCTGATCGAGTATAACAAAGCACCCTAATCGAGTATAACAAAGTCCCCTGATAGAGTATAACAAAGTCCCCTGATCGAGTATAACAAATGCCCCTGATCGAGTTTAACAAAGGCCCCTGATCGAGTTTAACAAAATCCTCTGATCGGGTATAACAAAGGCCCCTGATCGAGTATAACAAAGTCCGCTGATCGAGTATAACAAAGTCCCCTGATCGCGTATAACAAAGGCCCCTGATCGAGTTTAACAAAGGCCCCTGATCGAGTATAACAAAGTTCCCTGATCAAGTATAACAAAGCACACTGATCGAGTATAACAAAGTCCTCTGATAGAGTATAACAAAGTCCCTTGATCGAGTATAACAAAGGCCCCTGGTCGAGTTTAACAAAGGCCCCTGATCGAGTAAAATAAAGTCCCCTGATCGAGTATAGCAAAGGCCCCTCATCGAGTTTAACAAAGGCCCTTATCGAGTATAACAAAGTCCCCTGATCGAGTATAACAAAGTCCCCTGAACGATTGTAACAAAGGTCCCTGATCGAGTATAACAAAGTTCCCTGATCGAGTATAACAAAGCCCCCTGATCGAGTATAACAATGTCCCCTGGTCGAGTATAACAAAGTCCCGTGATAGAGTATAACAAAGGCCCCTGATCGAGTTTAACAAAGGCCCCTGATCGAGTATAACAAAGGCCCCTGGTCGAGTATAACAAAGGCCCCTCTTCGAGTTTAACAAAGGCCCCTCATCGAGTATAACAAAGTCCCCTGGTCGAGTATAACAAACTACCCTGGTCGAGTATAACAAAGTCCCATGAACGATTATAACAAAGGCCCCTGATCGAGTATAACAAAGTTCCCTGATCGAGTATAACAAAGCCCTTTGATCGAGTATAACAAAGTCCCCTGGTCGAGTATAACAAACTCCCCTGGTCGAGGATAACAAAGTCCCATGAACGATTATAACAAAGGCTCCTGATCGAGTATAACAAAGTTCCCTGATCGAGTATAACAAAGTCCCCTGATTGAGTTTAACAAAGTACCCTGAAAGAGTATAATAAAGTCCCCTGGTCGAGTATAACAAACTCCCCTGGTCCAGTATAACAAAGTCCCCTGATCGAGTATAACAAAATCCCCTGATGGAGTATAACAAAGTCCCCTGAACGATTATAACAAAGGCCCCTAATCGAGTATAATAACGTTCCCTGATCGAGTATAACAAAGCACCCTGATCGAGAATAACAAATTCCCCTGATAGAGTATAGCAAAGTCCCCTGATCGAGTATAACAAAGGCCCCTGATCGAGTTTAACAAAGTCCCCTGATCGAGTTTAACAAAGGCCCCTGATCGAGTATAACAAAGTCCTTTGGTCGAGTATAACAAACTCCCTGGTCGAGCGTAACAAATGTCCCCTGGTCAGGTATAACAAGGCCCCTCATCGAGTTTAAGAAAGGCCCCTCATCGAGTATAACAAAGTCCCTGGTCGAGTATAACAAATTCCCCTCACCAGAGTATAACAAAGTTCCTGATCGAGTATAACAAAGTTCCTGATCGAGTATAGCAAGCCCCTGATCCAGAGGTATAACAAAGTCCCTGGTCTGAAATATAACAAGTCCCGTGATCAGGTATAACAAAAGGCCCCTGATCAAAAAGGTTTAACAAGGCTGATCAGAGTATAACAAAGGCCCCTGGTCGAGAATATAACGAGCCCTCTTCGGGGAGTTTAACAAAGGCCTCATCGGTATAACAAGTCCCTGGTGGAGTATATAGAAACTCCCTGGTCAGAGTATAACAAAGTCCATGAACGATTATAACGAGGCCCTGACCAGAGTATAACAAAGTTCTAGTCAAAGGTATAACAAAGCCCTGTGATCGAGTATAACAAAGTCCCCTGATAGAGTATACCAAAGTCCCCTGATCGAGTATAACAAAGGCCCCTGATCGAGTTTAACAAAGGCCCCTGATCGAGTATAACAAAGGCCCCTGGTCAAGTATAACAAAGGCCCCTCATCGAGTTTAACAAAGACCCCTCATCGAGTATAACAAAGTCCCCTGGTCGAGTATAACAAGCTCCCCTGGTCGAGTATAACAAAGTCCCCGGATCGAGTATAACAAACTCCCTGATCGAGTATATCAAAGTCCCTTGAACGATTAGAACACAGGCCCCTGATCAAGTATAACAAAGCCCCCTGATCGTGTATAACAAAGCCCCCTCATCGAGTAATACAAAGTCCCCTGATCAAGTATAACAAAGTCCCCTGAACGAGTATAACAAAGTCCCCTGATCGAGTATAACAAAGTCCCCTCACCGAGTATAACTAAGTTCCCTGATCGAGTATAACAAAGTCCCCTGGTCGAGTATAACAAACTCCCCTCGTCGAGTATAACAAAGAACCCTGGTCGAGTATAACAAAGTCCCCTGATCGAGTATAACAAAGGCCCCTCATCGAGTATAACAAAGGCCCCTCATCGAGTATAACAAAGTCCCCTAATCCCAGAGGCGTATAACAAAGTCCGTGATGATCGAGTATAACAAAGTCCCTTGATCGAGTATAACAAAAGTTCCTTATCCAGTATAAAAAGGCCCTGATCAAGATTTAAACGAGGCCCCTGATCAGGTATATTTAGTCCCTGGTCGAGTACCAACAGCTCTCCTGGTGGTATAACAAAGTCCACTGATCGAGTATAACAAAAGTCCTTTTATCGAGTATAACAAACTCCCTCATCGAGTATAACAAAGTCCCCTGATCCGAGTATAACAAAGTTCCCTGATCCCGAGTATAACAAAAGTCCCTTATGATTATAACAAAGGAAACCTAATCGAGTATAACAAAGTTCCCTGATCGAGTATAACAAAGCCCCCTGATTGAGTATAACAAAGAACCCTGAAAGAGTATAATAAAGTCCCGTGGTCGAGTATAACTAACTCCCCTGGTCCAGTATAACAAAGTCCCCTGATCGAGTATAACAAAATCCCCTGATGGAGTATAACAAAGTCCCCTGAACGATTATAACAAAGGCCCCTGATCGAGTATAATAACGTTCCCTGATCGAGTATAACAAAGCACCCTGATCGAGTATAACAAATTCAGCTGATAGAGTATAACAAAGTCCCCTGATCGAGTATAACAAAGGCCCCTGATCGAGTTTAACAAAGTCCCCTGATCGAGTTTTCTAACAAAGGCCCTGATCGAGTATATCAAAGTCCTTTTGGTCGAGTATAACAATCTCCCTGGTCGAGTATAACAACAAAGTCCCTGGTCGAAAGTATAACAAAGGCCCCCATCGAGTTTAAGAAAGGCCCCTCATCGAAGTATAACAAAGTCCTGGTCGAAGTATATAACAAATTCTCACCGAGTATAACAAAGTTCCCTTGATCGAGTATAACAAAGCCCCTCTATAGAGTAAAATGCAATGTCACCTAATCGAAGGTATAGCAAAGTCCCCTGATCGAAAGTATGCTAACAAAGGCCCATGATCGAGTTTAACAAAGACCCCTGATCGAGTATGTCATAGTCCTTTGGCCTGAGTATAACAAACTCCTCTGGTCGAGT
>NW_024752285.1:0-3530 GCF_018991925.1 Homarus americanus
AGGGTGTGTCATAGGAGGAAGATCAGCTAAAACTAATGGCCCATCACTTTTTGGTAGATTTTAGTGAAAATAAACAGAAAATATTTTCAGTTTCAATATTTTGCAACCTTTTGCTAGGTAAATTTTAGCGTGAAATTTATCGAAAATCTAACGTACAGCTGCATTAGTGCATTATGTAGTGGATGCAATCCTAGACAAGGTTCTTGAAACTCCAGAGCACGAGCAGTAGGTATATTCAATAAGTGTACAAGACTTGGCGGATAGCCGACCGATACAGAAGCGAAGCACAAGGACCCGGACTGTAGGTAGGCCGGAGCCATCTGAGGGAAATTAGCTAGCTAGGCAAGAGTTGCTAGACATTACTAGGACAAAAATGAGAGCTTCTAATTACTCGACAGCGCGGTACAGACATACAGTACATCGGGACATAGTAAATGGACATAGGCATTAGACATAAGCATAGATATCAGACATGCTATAATAATATGTACAGACATGTGAATAAATGGTACAATGAATGGTAACAGAGTCTTGGCGTCAGGCGTGTTCATATATCTTGGTATGTACATATCTAATGGTAAAGGTTATGATATAGGGTGTGTCATAGGAGGAAAGATCAGCTAAACTAATGGCCCATCACTTTTTGGTAGATTTTAGTGTATATAAACAGAAAATAATTTCAGTTTCAATATTTTGCAACCCTTTTGCTAGGTAAATTTTAGCGTGAAATTTATCGAAAATCTAACATACAGCTGCATTAGTGCATTACAATTAAATAGTGAACATTGCTTTCTGACTTCATTAATTAACAACCCAACTAACAATATTTTTTTCTGTTTCAGATTCTGATGCATTTATAAGTTGATAATATTTGCGATGGCTGCTTGTGTTAGGACGAGGAACCAAAAATCCAGCCATCTCAGTCACTATCTTGGGTCTGGGAGAGGCTCCTGAAGTCGGAGTTGCCTACATTGAGAGATGCTTTGAGATACGGTGTTTTAATCAGGCAAATCAGTGAAAAGAACCAAGAACTTACACAAACAAAGACATTGCCAGTGATATGACAAGCTGTCTTAGCACAGTACACTCTGTAACGCTCAGTTCAAGCCTCCAGTCATAACAAGTCAGAAGAAGATTAGTGAGAGACTGCTAGCCAGTTGGGGAAAAGGCAAAGATATCTCTTGGGAGAGGAAAACTTTGCAGTTAAGGACAGCTTTGCCTAAACAACTGGACCAGTTATTTGACATACTTGCAAGTGCCCAATTGTTCTCTGTCCTGAGTTTGGATGCGATCGTGACTGTAAATCCGAGGGCCCACATCTCCTGTATTTGAAGCGTGAACTGAAGATTCCTGTGATCGAACTGGCATTTGTCAAAGCACAGAGACTGGCAGTATAGGGGCTCTCATGATTTCTAGCCAAGATATTCCGGAGTCCAAGAGACAGGAGGCTGCCACAGAGACAGAAGAGGAGAAGAGTTGCCGAGGAAAAGAAGAGACTTGAGGCCCAGGGTGAGGTAAAGGCCGATGATTGGAGTCAAGCTGATTCAGAGTTTAATGACTTCCCCATGGCTGATCCGAGTGCTGACCAGGAGAATGGTGACTTTGTCCCTAACGAAAGAATGATCCCAAACCTTCCAGGCATAAGATTCGAAATAGGAAAGATATCCGAGCATAGCTCTGGCCAGCATGCGACACCACTGGTCTCAAGAAACTGCAGAGATAGCAACAGCTGCCTGGGTTGACGGTGGTTTGATAACACCTGATGATGTTCACCTGGTGATAGATCATAACAAAGTAAGGAGAGCTCAGGAGAAACTTGTCAGTAACCTAGAAGAGGAGTTTGATAAGGATGAAAGAGGAATCAATTGTTTGTTCTTTGATGGGAAGGATGACACTAGTGTTCATGAAAGTTGGAGATTCTGACAAGTTCTGCCATGGTGAAGAGAACATACTCCTGCTGCAGTGAACCAGGAGGGAAATATTTGTGGCATTTCCTCCAGAAAGATGACATCAGGAAACCAGCTGAGATAGTGGCAGATAACATTGTGGGCTCAGAGAGAGGAGTGGGCAGACCCTGCAGGCCATTGGAGGACAGCACCAACACGAACACAGGTGGCAAGGGGTGGGTCATACAGTGGATAGAGCGGAAGATTGGGGAGGAAGCTGGTCTGGATTGTTTGTGACCTCCACACCAGCGAGTTGCCACTCAGACATCTGATCCAGGAGCTGGATGGCAAGACTCTTTCAAACAACAGATGGTCTGGTCCTCTTGGCAAGATGCTGGACTCTGCCACTGAGTTAGAAATAATTCCGAGCTTTGAAAAAATCACAGTTGGCCCTCCACTCGTTGAGCTTGCACATACTGTCATTGACGACCTGAGTACTGACCAGTACTATGGTTACATGATTTGCAGTCCATCAAAACTGGGGGTCATGCCTGATAGACTTGCTTACCTGCAGATGGTCAGTCCTCACATTCTGGGTGGCTCTAGCGGCTCTCAGGTTCTGCAGAATTTGGGTCGCTCATCATAAACTGAAAGGGACCAGCTTCACAACCTGGGACTTATTGTCCAATTCATCGTGAGTGTCTGCTTTTAGTGTCGCTGCCGGCTGTGATGGCGTTCTTAGTCCCCCCCAGTAGGTCGAGGTTGATTCCTTGCTGGTGGGTCGTTGATTATATGTTCAAAGTCTTTTATATGGACTAAAAATGATATATATATATGTACCTCGCGTTTCATACCAGCTGGATTCGGTAAATGCTACTGACACATCACGAGGCACGGGCAGTTTCCCAATGAGGTTCAGGCGCCATCAGCTCGATGAACAGGCGTGTGAAATATAACAGGGTCCTAGAACTGCTTTTAGTGTCCTTGTGGGCTAGCTGGTAGCGTTCCCTAGTCCCACCCAGTAGGTCGAGGTTTGATTCCTTGCTGGTGAGTGATTATATGTTCAAGAGTCTCGTGTTATATATATATATATATATATATATATATATATATATATATATATATATATATATATATATATATATATATATATATATATATATATATATATATATATATATATGAACGGATCCTACTACGAATATTTCCTATAGAACGGTTTTACCTATAAAATTGAGAATGCTATAACGGACAAAACTCCTACAACCTAGACATTATTTATTTATTTATTTTATTTATTTTTTTACTAATTTTATTGTTTTTTTTTACAAGTATTAATGAGTACTCTATTCAGGGTTTAGATGCATATTTATGCACTTTTACAATTTTATATTATATTTTCAGTGTTAAGTGGTTGTATTTGGGGGCCTGGAACGGATTAATCCTATAACGAACGAATGCTATGATGAACAAGGTTCTAGAACCAATTTGGTTCGTTATAGCATACCCACCTATTATTCAGAACCTCCACCAATTGTCATGATCTACCTACCCATTCTGAACACGCCATCTATTGTCTGGTCACTACCTATGAAAACCGCGCCATCTAGGGACAGAGACACAGAGTATGACTCGGTCTTGGTT